>NW_011967240.1:2476287-2538381 GCF_000949405.1 Vollenhovia emeryi | reverse complement strand
AGAGAGAGAGAGAGAGAGAGAGAGAGAGAGAGAAATTATTCCTCATGTCACAAAAATATGTAGCCGTCGTATCCTAAAACGAAAGCAGTTTCCGTTTTGGAATGGCGCGTGTCGTTCACGGTTTTACGACACAAAGGAATCGGGTTAACGTCTGACACAATGCTCTCAGTGTTGCGACAGGATTTGTTTTACATCGAGATGGAACAAGCAATAAAATTTATACATTGTGATTTAGAAGACGTATCCCTCTTGCTGGGATGAGGATCAGCTGATTTCTGATGATCATTTCTTGCGGCTGTGATTAGTTAGTAAAGAGCAAATAGGGCATTAGAAGAAAGACAAATCCTAGAACAGAATATCCTTTCTATAAATTTCTAGCTACGTCATATTCATGTTCTTTAGGGAATCGCTGATTTGTTTATTACCGCATTATCGCGTAGCTTCCATGAAAAATAGAATGTATTTAAAGCGCTACGAGCCGGGTGGCGGCGATTACTTAAATTCTCCCAAGTAAAACGAAAAGTTTCGTAACGAGGCAGGTCTTGAAAATTTTTAACTATTACTGTAATGAAGTTACTGCAGCGAAGCCGCGGGGTCGAGTGTATCGGATAGCTTACATGCTTCCAATAATAAGGAACTTTCGTTTCTGTGAGGCGTGGTAAAGCAGAAGTAATGGGCCCCGGAGGACTTCTTAAGGTAGCTTAAGGTTTATCACAGTCAAGTGAATATTTAACAACTTCCCGGGGAAAAAGCTTTTCAAAGTGCATGGCGCGTAAGTTGCAACGAAAAGATTCCGATTTGCTGCCGTTACATTTACCTGATGCATTTTTTAATGCATCGAATTATATGTCATATTCATAAAACGTATTTTCCATGAGTAACTCCGCATGATGTATATCCCTTGATGGATCTTTTACATACAATATATGAGAAGAATTGTGTATTGAAATAATGATACGTAATAAAACAGCTTTAAAATTAATGCAAATAGCGTTAAATACAAATTTGCTTCGATATATATATATAAACTTTTTTAATTATCTCACACGCCAATTAAATTTTCCGATTAATATACATTTTTGATGCTGATAATAATGCCAATATTAACGCAACCATTATGTGATGTAATCCGATCTAACGTACAATGCTGACTATGTGCTTAAAATCGGCTACGTGTAACGTGAGCTCAGGAGGCAACGCGGAATTTATCCGCAATCGTAAGAGAGATCGCGGCGGAAACACGATGTGGAGTCGCGCTCGAGCGAGAAATAACGGCGAGAGCCGGAATCAGTTCTTCCTCCCGAGCGGAGCCGAACCCGCCCCGATAACCGGTAATGTTTCCCCTAATTTTTTGAACGCAACCGAAGAACGGTCCGGAGATAACGCCGCGGTCGGTCGGTCGAAATGACATACGCGACACGTCCTGCGGCTTACACCACAGCGGCAGCCGCCTTCCCCCGGTATAAGAACTCGTAAGATAGTTGGCCGCGCTCGCTCGGCCGCGGGCGCCGGCTCAATGTACCAGAGGAAATCGCTGACTTATGGCTGCGCCGGGGAGTCATACCTTTTTTCATAAACCCCCAGTCAACCCCAACCTCGCGACTCTTTTACATTGTACCCAGATTTCAGCGATTAATTTTCCCCATTGTGCCGTGGCGCGTCTCTCGGCAGCCAGCCCTCCTCCTCCGTCTTCTTCTGCTCTTGCTACCTCACCCTCCATTTCGCCCACCCTCCGCCCTCCCCGCCCTCCGCGCCACTCATTCCTCTATAACCCTCCCTGCGACCGCGGTGGTCCCGTTCCATCCCTCACCGACACATCCCGGCTGCCTCTTCACAGTCGCCCCCAGACCGCCGTCCGCATTGTCATTGGCAAACAGATCTCAATAGCGGTATTAAAAGTATCCGCTCTAATGGAACCCGGTATATTCAGTCCAACGAAAATTCCGCGCTAAGGAAGAACTCGATCGTTGCGCGAGGCGGAAACGTAGAGATTTCTGCCTACGCAAGGGTAATTGAACGTCATTGCGCAAAGCGGCTATTTTCCGAAGACCGAGTACGAACGTAAAATATTTGGCGACTACTTGACCGTAATGATTCTTGGGAGTAAGCTTCTGTCAGTTACAGTAAGGATTATTTCGCGGGAGAGCGCAGCTCGCTCTCTCATTGATAGTCTTCTATCACATTTTCAACATTTCTCCTTCATTTCAATGAGGAAGGAATGCAACTCCTCCTTGGGATTCTCTACCCCTTATTGCTCCCAACTTTTTCGAGGCATTAAAGCGATCTGGACGTAAAACTGAACGAGAACAGCTCCCCCCGTCTTCTTTCTTTCTCCCCATTGTTAAAAAAAAGAGAGACGAACAGCTCGAAAAGTGTGCCGTGTCGGCGCCTGTGACACTCGGTCGTATCTCAACGGTAAACATTTACAGCGTCGCGAAGTATTATTTCGACGCGCACCACTGGCTGTACCGCGCGACTGGTGGACTGCATGTGCACTGTTTATATTTTATATAAAACGCGGCGTTTTTGCACGTGTACGTGTACTCGTGCACACGGATGCAAAAACGCGTGTATGGGTCTTTATGTTACACCGTATAGTGCGAACGGACACGGGCGATTATGGCGGCTTATCGCCGCGGGGCGCAATACCGAAGTGTTCCATGACCGTATACATGTATATATATTTTTATATACATATATATAACTATTGTTTCCACCCTCTTCGCTCTGGAGAACGACGGAGCTATTGTTTAGATTTTTTCGCAGTGATCGCGATGACCGCAATACGCGACGAGGACCCCCTCGACATGGTTTGTGATGCGCGACGAATAAAAAGCGAGGTCCCAGCCATCCCGTTCTATTACATGAGACAAGATCAAAAGTCTCCATGTGTTTTTCGACAGTAAAGCCTAATCTGCAATGTGCATTCTGCACCTGGGAACGATCTATTTTCTACAAGCAAATCAAAATGCGTAAAAAATTTGTCGACAACGTACGACTATGGATACTATACAATTTATCAACTTGCACAAATTTTTTGAACGTATTTATTGATTACCAAATAAAATATTTCTAGACGCAGAGATCACATTGTAGATTAGACTTGAAGATCTCTCCTAAGCGATTCAGGATATCTCTTTTTCAGGAAATATCTGTTATTCTAAAAGAGATTCTCGGCATATTTTATCTTATCTTAATAATTTTGCACGGTGTTAAAACGAATATCATACGACTTCTGTGTATGTATATATGGACTGATATACTAAAAACAGATTCTATTATTATTATAATCTTTCATGAATCACGAACTTTCTATGTTATTATATTTCAAGAGTTTATATTTATTTAATTGCATTCGCGAAATGAAGAATGAGAAAATTTTCTCATTATTTAAAGTACACTGCCAATTTATTAGTGACGCAGTTATTATTTTATAGTGTTCTACATATTTGAATATTTCTGTATATTTATGTCGTTCTCACATAGTCCACGTTATACATAAATAGAAATTTCGCTGACAATAAGTGTCGCGAGCAATCTTGTGCATAAAACACAGTTTTTCGCGTGGGAGCGATATTATTGGCTGGTAAAAGGAAACTGTCATTTAAGTAATATGCAAAAGAAAAAACGATCTGTCGGTAAATTCCATCGTTGTTCTCCTCGACTTCTTTTTCCCTAATATAAAAACAAACTTTCAATATTTGCACTGAGAACAATTTCCACCGGATAAACCAATTAAACGATGTTTCCGATGATTAATTTTTCTGATTAACGGCTTCACTGTTTTTATTGACCATATCTGGCATTTTTAATAATACAGAAAATGTTTGCGAAAAACAAACCTCAGCCAGAGTTTAAACATGGACTTCCCAACTCTCTAGGCGGGCGTCTCATCAATTCGACCACTTTTCCGATTAAATTATGTATACATCCGATGAAATGAAGTTGCCGATAAAATTTGAGCTAATAACTGATCATATTTTTCATCGGATATACAATTTAATTGGATATGTCCGTTTGTTATTATGTAATGGGATTATCCGATCATATTTAATCGGATATTTTTCTTAGTATAGGAGCGTGTACTTAAATATATTTCTACACTGATAAAAAATATTTTAATCCAAAAAATATTAATTTACTCATTGGGTGGCTCCTAATAGCTTATTAACTTAAATTTCAAAAATAATAAACAAATTAAAACATGCATTTTTTAAATTTAAGTATTTATTAAATATCAAACGGTAGATAATTTTTAATTTAAAAAAATTTACTTTAATTCTATAAAATGTTTACGAAGATATAAATTTAACAGCAAAGAAAATTGGATTTCTTAGATTTGACAAAAACAATGATTTCATTTAATAAATAGTATTCTCTATCTCATGAAATCTTTAGTTGAATGTAGAAAATGTAATGATATAAATTAATTTACTTAATATAATACACAGATTTACTTGAAATTTGATATTTTTATTTAAATAGAATAAATATTTACTTCAGTAAAAGAAATAATTTTAAGTAAATCTATTTACTTCGTTTAAAAAAACTGTCAGTGTACGAACCAAAAATTATAATAATTAGTCTTTTACAAAAATAATAAGTAAAAGATATTTGTAAAAGACTCTAGAAAAACGTTGGAAATAAGAATTTGAAATGTGACGTTTCGAAAAAACGTTGTTTCAAATCAATGATAATAGTGCATATACGTTTTTATACAATCTTATATAATTTACGTAATGCGATAACGAAATAATTTATTATTAACATTAACCGTGCCATTCGGATTATATTTTCTAATTAGGAGAAAACCGTTTGCAACATTTTATCGGAGAACTCTGTATTTACGTACACCTAAAACTTGGGACGCATATTAAAAACCTGACGGTAATTTTATGGGCGACGGATGAAAAAAACGAGCCATAGTGAACCGCGGTAAATAAATCATTAGTGAGAATGGAGAATTACGACGCCATTAATTGATTGATACGCGATACTCCAATTAAAAGCATCGGATGTCGATGGTTAACGAAACGTGAAACGCCGGCAATCCGTGAGATATATACGTAAATGGACAGTTTAGGTTTGCTTCGGCGCGATGGCTGTTCATTGTTAGCCACTCATTGCAAGGTGTGTAAAAAGTACGGCGATCGTCTCGAGACGTCTTTGATTTTCTACAATCACTGCCATCTCTGTTGTTCCGGGGGTCAATTCTGCATCTTACACTGCAGCGCAAATGCTAAAGGCTAATCTACAACGTGCTCTTTGCGTCTGGAGACATTCCACTTTATAGGTATCAGCAAATCAAACCGCTCAAAAACTTGGTAGACAATGTACGATTGTACAATGTGTAATGTACAATTTATCAACTTGAATAAATTTTTTTTTAACGCATTTATTGGCTACAGAATAGAATGTTTCTAGACGCATTAAGCTTAAAAGTGGGTAGCTTTGTCTCTTTCTAACTGTTCGCTTAAAAAGAGACAAAGCCGCTCACCTTTAGCATTTTCACTATATTGCAAGATCGATGCCCTGTCCTGATACGCCGATTTATTTTTCGCTTCTCGCCTCGGATAGACCCCAATTTAATTCTAGCAAACGGGTCAGCGTGCAGGAATGGCAATTTTGTTTTAAAAAATCTTAATTTGCAAGAGTTCGTTTTCCACAGCTCTTCACGGGTTCGTTGGAATGTCGAAAGCGGTTTTGTGACGCGCGGAATAAATTCGCGGATGTTGCAGCAAGGGAAAATCGTTATTTCAATTCTCCGTGTTCTTAAGATTCAACAATTATTGCTGTCTTTTGAAGGTAGAAACGACTAAAGGTGACCAATGAATCGAAGCCGGATGAGACAATAATCGTGATGAGACGATAAGTAGCGTAATTGCACTCGGGATTCCGTGCGCTATTAGGTATACATATAGTCGATATCCCGTCCGCGTCTGTGGATACGGAAGTAGCGCGTCATAAAACCGGAAGATCTCGTTGAGATTGAGATCGTAATATTGCTGGTGCCGAGCTGTAGTCGGTAACGCGGGATTTACATACCCACCGGTGGAGCGTTGCTGCATGTAAACATTTGTCGTAACCCGATATTTTCATCTGCCGTTAATCCGTGAATGAACCTCCTTAAGCAGTGCTCACGTCCGAATGTAAATCTCGCTTAATAATTGAATACCGTATGTTCAAAAGACAGCTATAATTGTTGAATCTTAAGAACGCGGAGAATTGAAATAACAATTTTCCCCCGCTATAACATCGAATTCGTTCCGCACGTTATGAAACCCGTTGGAAAAATATATTTAGAAAACCTTACAATTTTACTTTAGAAAAATAAAAAATATGAAAAGTAAATTGGAACACTCTAAACTTTTATTTAAGGTAAACTTAAAACTTACTTTAAGAATTGTGAAAAGTATGTGATATAATTTATAACCGCGTGCAGTTTTCTTCTTACGAGAAAGTGCTATGCCGCGCGGCCCTCTAGCGGGAACTTCGACAGGCTTGGCTGTCTAAAAATTACTTTAAGTGTCCAAATTTAAGTGTCCAAACTTTTAACTTCTTTAAGCAAACTCTTAGCTTTGAAAGATTACTTTTAAAAACTTTAATTTCATTTAAAGTAAATTTTCCCAAGGGACCACTTTCGAAGTTCCGATATTTTGTAAAAGGGACTCGCTTCGCGGAAGCTTTCATTTTGTCCCCTCTCGCAATACGTGATGAGAGGTAGAGAATTATCTTACGATCAACCTTCATCCACCGCACCTTGCCCGGCAGTTCGCAATAGACTATAACGTAATCCGCAATTCATATCGTTCCCCGCGTCCACAGTCGTGGTGCATTATCTAACGCGGCATGTCCAGTGTCGCGTGCACCGGCAGTTTGTTAATTAGGCGAAGCAGCCCTTTCTTACACATCGGCTCAAATCCTCGGAGTCCCGGGGATGTCCCTTAACTCACCCCGACGCTGCCGTAGGCTCTTATTCAAGCCGCAGAGTCCGAGCTGGCGCCCCGCGAGCTAGTTATGGCCATTTGCCTCCCCATTTAAGAGGGTGTACCGAAAATTGTCGTAAACCCCGAAACGATGGTGTCGCTACTCCGGGAACGACGACTCGCGCGCCCGTATACAACGCGCCGCGTTCGTAATAAAACGAATCCCCGAAATTAAGCGCGAGACGACAAAGAGCCCAGTTCTGGATCCCGGCGTGCTCCTCACGGTAGTAGTAATAGGCGAGAATGAACGGACACGTAGAACGCGAGAGAGGAAGAAAGAGAGAAAACGGATGTGCAGAGAGCGCATACAGGTACTAAAAAAAAATTTGCAGTGTATTATGGTCCGTGTATTACGGGTAATATTGGAATTTCGAAATAAACGCTAAATGAGAAGATAAAAAGCAGAAAAAGTACGCGAAACGATATGTAAAATATTTATATTGGCTCTTTTTCCGTGTGTTTCATTGTGAAGGTTTTTTAAGAGAGTTTATTTGCATCACCTTTCAAGTATTCTATAAAAAAGAAAGATGTTTAATTTTAAAATAAATTTCATTTGCAATCCTATTATTACGTAAATGCACTCTTCAATTTTGTATTTTTATTTATGAAACAATAAGTGCAAAGCATGTGTTGTATTGGCCAGTAAGTAAAATATCTCCAAAAGTTTTAACACTATTTGCTTGAGGAAATGTTACATTTCGAGTAAATTATGAGAGCAGAAAAAGGGACTTTATTGCACAATCGGTCGCATCCGCCGTGTAATAAAGATAAAGTTTAAAGGGAAAAGTTGTGCCCCGGTGAGGAAGGGGCAGGGTAAAGGAGGTGAAGTTTTTATATCGTCCTGGTTGTGTAATATCGGCCGTTATAATTACGCGTTGCCGCTTTCAAAGGAGCTGTTTAATTACTATCATTAGGTATTATTTTCTAGACCTTGTTGCATCTATTCTATATTTAACGAGGAAAATAAGATGCGATACTTCTTGAGAACCGTGTGTTTCAAAAAACTTGGTAAGCTATCACGATAACCAATACTTTTGCCTTGTTCTGACATATCAAGTAGTCAATAATAAAGTCAATTTTGGCAACTCGTATATGTATATTTAATTCGTGCGTTAATACGAACAAGATGTCAAGATTTCTGGATTAAACATTTTCGATATTTTCAAAGTTTTATAATGCAAGAAAATAGGAAAAATAAAGTTTTTCATCGGAAAATATCCGTCATCATACGAAGGCATGACGCATTTTATAAAAATTGATATGAAAGTTATAAAAATATATCGAGTGTCTCACACCTTGTGTATTAAGTTTAATTAAATTTTACCCAACAAAAGTTTGTTCAGAAACATAATTTCTCTTCATAATTTCTGTTAGTTTCCAATTTTTATAATACAAATAACATACAAACGAAGTCTTAAGGTAAATTTTATATAAAAATACTATTAAAATAAATACAAAAAGTAAATAAATAAAAAAGTTTATTTTAGATGAAAGCTATTTCAATTACTTCTATGTATTGATGTTTTGCTATAAGTTGCACTTATTCGTATTTTAATTATGATATTCAAAGCGGAGACAGTATCGACAGTGTCGATCAATTTAAGTAAATTATGTGTAAAACGGACCGTATGTATTGAACTTTTTCACCATTTTTATCTTGAGTACTTTACAATTGAAAATATCACTTGTCGCAGCAAAATATTGATGCGACTCTGCACTTTTCTAAGCACTTTTTAACGGAAACACAAATGATTAAACGATCAATAAATAGATCTATTCAATGAACAATGATTTCTCTCTCTCCCCCTCTCTCTCTCTCTCATTATTTATATTTTAGACAGAATTGGGAAGTAACTCGTTACTTGTAACGAAGTTACAGTTACAGTTACTTTTTGGGTAACTCTAACTTAACTTCGGTACTTTCTCTCTATCTGTAACTGTAACTTAAGTAAGTTATATTAATAGCTACTTTATATATATTTGTACTAAATGTCTTTTTATTTCTGAAAGATCACACTTTAATACAGTTTCGTAAACCCTACATAAGAATTTTGTCTGCTTGTCATTAGTATTTTGTCTAAATTCTCGAAGGATTACGTTTCCTTGAAATCATCTTTTCGTAAAATAAATCGCATAGTTTTTAAATACGATAATCAACACCGAGTTCGCGAGAATCTCTATGTGACCAGACAGAAAGCCGATCCGACGAACGGAGTTCCAAAAGCGTGACATAAAAAAGGGGAGGGGCGCTTTGGGGTAAACTTAAAATTTGCCAAGATAATATTTCGATGATATGCCGAACGGCGTCACAGCTGCGGTGCACGAGCAAAGGTTTCCGGTCCCCCGGCGTCATACAAGATTGTTAAAGCTCAGATCGGCCGGAGGTAGCGGCGTCGGCGGTGGTGACCGAGAGCCCAGGACGGC
Organism: Vollenhovia emeryi; assembly: GCF_000949405.1. NCBI lineage: Eukaryota > Metazoa > Arthropoda > Insecta > Hymenoptera > Formicidae > Vollenhovia > Vollenhovia emeryi. The sequence continues at coordinate 2,528,971 of NW_011967240.1, read as the reverse complement.
GTCGCCAAGGAGGGTGCAGGGAGGACGGCTAGTAGTGAAACAGCTGGCACATACTGGCGACAGCCCGCCCGTCACTAACTCAACCTGGATACACACGCGCCACGTGCGCCAGATACAAACTTCATTGATGTTGGACGAAAAGAACGAGCGAGACTTCCGTATAGGAAGTCTCTTCTCCGAAAGGGACGGACTCTTTAATCCATGAGCACAATCGGACGAGTTTCACGATCGAATTGGCGGCTTCATTCACGACGGTTAATCGATAACCGCGAATTGAGTAAATTTACTTCATTTCTATCCAAGTCCAATCAGTGACGGGACTATCGCGGATAAGATACAGTGCTGAGCATTTAGACAGGTTTTTTTTCTGCTTGGATTATACATGCACATCAAAGAAAGTTTGAAGACGCTTTATTATCCCTGCACCGAGGTGACGGAATCATTAATTATGCCTGCTAATGAAGCATACCTGGCTAATAGCTGCCTGAGCAAGATTGACGCCGGTGAATCTCTACTACCTTTTCTCTTAATGAAATCGTAATTTCTCGCTGAGGATCTTGTCGAAAAATCAAATAGGTCTGATAATGAACAATTTTATCGGTGAAATATTAACACAAGAATTAACAATATTTTTATTTGATATCAGAATATCATTAAAAAAAAAAATAAAAGTAACGATACTTATTTATTGTATTATCTTTCTCGCCTCGCTGGGATCTATCACGATCATCCATGATTTAATCCACTTCATCATTACACACGGGAAGAACATAGGAATCGAACGAGCGCTCGAATGCACCGAAACTCGATTTCGCGGCCGGCAACGGAACAAAGCTCCCACGTCCATCACGCGAATCGTCCGCGAGTGGTAACACTTTTCCTTCGATTTCACGCGTGTCTATCTCGTGATTTTTTTTCCCTCACTTTTTTCCCGCTACCTCACAGAGGAAGCGTTGACAACGGGTTTCGCGCGGGTTGTACAACGGCACGGTAACGCAGCCGCGCCGAATTATCGTCATTTTTCGTCATTTGCCGCGTCCGCCCGTTTGCCCGTCCGAAAGTGTCGTAAAATACATTGAAAAAAACGTTCCTCCGTAAATACCGGCGAGGGCCGCCACGTGGACCACGTGTCAGCTGCGCGACCCATGAAATCGCCGGGCGTCCACGAAACGCGTGTCATTCGGCAGTACAAAACTCGTAATTCCGCATCATGACACTCGCTAATCAGTCTGATCAAGATTTAATTCCATCGGTGAAAGAAAACTTAACGAATATTGATGGCGACAGTGATTTTCGTATCCTCAACGGAGAGAGAGAGAGATTCGTTTTTTTTTGTACGCGTATTCGGCAACCTCCCTCGTTTTAATACCGTGATGTTCGACGACGAGAATAATGAGACGCATACTACACATATTTTCGTCCATAATTTAATATCTACATTTTTGTCAGTTTATTTCCATAGACGCTATATTCGCTTATTAAAATAATGTAATTTCACACGCAACAAAAGAATTATTGTCGCACGCGTACTTTATAGTATATTATAATGCATTATATTAATTATACGGGGAACATTTTATCTCAAATCTCGCAACAGCACTTCCTTCGAAAATTGTCACGGAGAAATGGTATCGCGGGGGAAAAAAGTCTTTCTGGGAAGAGCAAATTTTACATAATATTTTAAAACATTTTGAAACATAATTAAAAGCTTGTATATCAGCGCTAAATTCTACAATTGCGTTTTTAGAAAGTGTGTTATACTTCTTTGTGCGTAAATAAAAAAACACCAGCTTAATTATCTGTCTCGAGAATCCACATTTACTCGCGACAATTTAATATCCCATTGTTATATAAACTAATTAAAATCTTGTCACGTTAAGGAAGGAGCATGCGCGAAGTAGTGGTATTAATTTTCTCAGTTTGTAGCTACGCTTTTGTAGCAAAATTATATAAAAGTCAAACGCGAGACGTAACTTCGTAATATTATGCAAGAATAAATTCAAAGGCCAGAGATTAATTCGATACTCCGGAACGCGAGAACAACCAATATCCTACGGATAACTACGGGATAAAAGGAAGAATTTCTTACATGATAAGCTCATGAAGGTTGAATCGCGTTTTACACCGAAAATTCACTCTCAGCATATTTTTAGCATGAAACCCGATTCATCCTTGATGTGAATTTTACCTCGGAGTAATATATTCTTTTGTTTGCGAAGAATTATTTCAACGTCTAATCGCTATACTTCCCTCGGATTGCGCGAGTCCGTTTAATCCGATTTATCCTTCAATCTCACTTATCTGTCTTTACTGCGATGTCCTTTTTTTCGTTGCGGCCGCCGACTCACGCGAAACGGCAATGGTTGTTCTTGTTCCACGGTATTGAATTCACATCAAGAACCGAGACCAAACGCATTGTGGAACAAGCGAGACAAGTCTCTTCGTTTCCGATCGCGTCGATGCATTTTTCTTAGGGCTTTCCCATTTGCCTCTCGCGGTCGTGCTTTGCGAATTTCCGTGGGCGCGCGGACAGCGTATATCCACCCCCGAATCCACACGCGCACATAGGACGGACATGCATGTACATGTACACGGAAGTTATTCGGGGTAACATCAAAGAAACTTTACAGCGAGGTCGGTGTCGCTTAACTCGTTGCGACGAGGCTGCATAGACGCGCTCTCGCTACCAGTAATTGCTATAGTCCGCAGTTTTGAAGCATTGTACTACATACGTATCGCTACGCGCGAACTCGAATGGGAACAAATGGAGTTTCGTCTCGAGGCGTGTCAAATCGACCGCACCGCGCGCGGTTTCTAACGGGTTCCGTTCCATTCCCCTTTTTTCGCACCGTTTATCGACGATTAATTCATCGCGGTGCATTCCGCGCCGAACAATGCCACGACGAGGGGATGGAAAATATTAACGAATCTATCTGTAGACAAATCCACTATTTTCAAGTGATATTATTCTTCTACAATTGATTTTTCCCCCGCGTTTCTGCGTTAACATTTGTTTCTCGTTGCTGTTTCGGTGACAGATATTCGGGTTTAATTTAAATAAATATTTCTTGTAATTTAACGCGCTGTCAAAATATATTTTTTAATTGCATCGAAAATTTTATCCCGCGAATAATTCTATATGTTTTGAGTTAATCTTTGCGGTTGTGCATATTCGATTAAACGCCCAGTTTGACGATTATATGCCTTGCTAACTAAACTTTGAATTCAAGTACTGATGCGGCAAAGTTCACTTGACAGCAAATGATGAACATAATTTATGTAGATTTAGCGGATATGTAAATGTAGCAATAAATAATATAAGAACGTCCGAACAAAATGTAAATTGCTAGTAAAATATTTCTGACGCAAAGAAGAAGCATATGGAGAATTTCGTCGCGTATTTTCCGATATCGCGCGGTACGTTTTGCATAATCACATAATCCAGTGCCGCGATCGTAGCTTCGTAATTTATCTGTGGCCATTATTATCTACAGCGACCCAGTATCAGGAGGATGATAATTTAATTTACTGCCAATTCTCTGTTTCATACCTCTGCGTCGTCCGGAATCGGAAGACAAAATATCAACGTCATTTGTAGAGCGACATTTACATCTGTGGATGTGATAATCGCGTATGTATATTCGTTAACAATTTGCGTGTAGTCTTCAATTTAAAAGCCACGTTGTCAATTACATGGAAAGATACTCAGAAAATAAGATGCCAGAGAATAACAAAAAGAAATTGTATTCTGCAAATTTTAACAATTCTTTATGTTCCCTTTGCCCTCTTTTTATTTATCTCAATCTATTTGAGGGAAACATTATTGTGTAAATATGTAAAATTATGCGTCATCTCATTTCTTACACACCACTGCGAGATTGTAAGTTATGCCACACCTCCTATACTACCGTGAAGTAATACAATGTTCCTGGTGGTCTATCAAAAAAAGGGGGAAAAAATGAAAAATACGATATCTTAATTATACTTAAATAAATACGAATCGAGAGATATTTGCGTAAATGAACAAATAGAGAAATAAATTGGAAAATATCAATGCGATCATATCGGATCATATTTTATAATTGCGACTCGCCCTTTAACGATATTCCAGAATTAATTCGCGATCCAGCGATACACAGAACAAGCACTGCGCATTCGGATAATTACACATACGAAACAATAGCGGCGAACGAAACATGCCGCAGTATCGAGACAAGTTAATTAGGTTGCCGCCAGTATCTAACTCGTCTAATGACATGCAAACCATTATTCTCATCATCCATCGAAAAGCAATTTTCATCGCTACATCGACAAGGATTTCTCTCGTCGCATGACGATCCTCGTCTATAAGTACTCTCGAAGAAAGTTGCTCTCTCTTTACCTGGACAACTATACAATATCTGTGGATGTATATCCCGTAGTTTAATATTTGTATGAATTTTTTTTACGTTTCATAATGTAAAAATCGTAGATTAGACACAACACCGGAACGTCCTAAATAATAAGTATCGAAGTATATTTTAACTGAGTAGTGCTTTAAAATGCTTGGATAAACTTTTGGACAAAGGATTTCCGCGAATTAAACTTCAGCAAAATTTTATCCCGCATTTAATTTTATGCAAACTTCAACAGAATCCCAATTTGCGGTTCTCTCTCTCTCTCTCTCTCTCTCTCTCTCTCTCTCTCTCTCTCTCTCTCTCTCGGAAAAATATTCGAAATTACAAAATTACAAAGTCATGAAAAAATTCAGAAAATTGAGAAAACCAAATCAAATTTTTGTAAAAAAATTAAGTTGATAACAAGATATTTTTGCAGTTATCTTGTTTATCGCTTTCTTTATTTCTAGACAGGTTTTTCATGTGTAACTTTGTATAAAAATATATTAAATCCTGATTTAAATTTATCACAAAAAATCATTTATTTAAATATCTATACAAGTACATTGCTAATGAAATGCTTATCTTGCAGCATTTTATATGAGTTGAATTACTGATGGATCATTAATTATATATTGACGAATTAAATATTCAATGGACGATAAACATCTGAATTAATTAATTTCCACCTTTTCTTTCTTTTAAAACCTTTTGTAGCTTTGGAAATTTAGTATTCAAGAATAATGTCAATTGATACTTGGTTACAGTGCGTAAAAGGTTTTAGTCGACAATTGTAGTGCATACAGTTACATGGACATGTATATACATACGATCACATTTCATTGTACATAATAACAATATGCTCTTAACGCTAGTGTACGATAATATGCACTTTGTAGCTGCAGCAAATGAATAACGAATTAGGAAATAATTATAATTTCTTCTTTAAATAGTTTCTTATTACTGAATTAAAACGGCAATTTTTAAGTCTTGATCTAATTCATTTTTTGTGCGTTACATATTATTTCAAATATATTACTTAATATATTTTATTTAGTCCTTCTTGTAGCCTATTGTGTACATAACAAAGAATTCCAGCGCATCAGAAAATGCCAGGCATTGCACGAAATAACTTAAATCGTTCGCATAGATATAATAATACGTAAAAGCATATTTTGTAATAATAGTATATGCATACCAATAGCGATTTGCAGAGACATCGTTTACCATTATAGATGAAATGTACGACTATAAACGGCTATTATTTATTAATTACAAAATACCGAAATAATCGGCCGATTCGACGATCATACTCGTGAGAGATTATTAATACCAAATTCGTATGGTTTATTAGAAATTTATGACCGCCACACAATCATAATTTGCCGTTATTTCGTAATTATCACCGCAAAGTTATAATTTTCCCAAGTCTCCGGCGAAATATTGCCAAGTACAATTGAAAGCTATTTAATCCTTTCCGATGTATTTACGTATCCCCGGAGATTAAAAGCGGTTTAACGTTTTACAAAGAAGTGTTAAAAATAAACAATCACATTCTGCCAAAGACGAATTTTGGAATACGAAGAATTGATTATACGAAATGGAACGAAAGCGTAGTGCATTATTAACGTGATAAAGCATTTGTCCACACTTACATATTTCTTAGAATAAAACTTTTAAGGATAATCGTTAGAGAATATCAAGTTGTTCCAGTAGTGACTTGTCCTGGTTTTCGTAAGCTCGTGATAATTATGGAGCTCTGAACGTAGTTGCTTCTTTATAAAATGTATCCTTAAGAAGTAAATCCGCCTCCCACTCCTCTTACTTTCGAAAGAGATCCGTGAAAGCGCAACTGTCTATTAATTCTCAAACAGCAACAACACGGTCCTTAGCTGCACGCTAATGCGATTACGACTTTTTGGATAATCAGAGTTTCCCGAGGAAAGAACACGAAGATACCATGTCCGAAACTTGTCCCGAACTTTGCCTGGACCGGATGGAATACCGTCAAGGCGCACGGCTCTTTGAGATGAGTCCTCTTCTTGTTTCTTTACACGACCGTGGATTTTCGGGACGAGCCAATTTGGCTTTGTTTCATTTTTCATTTAGCCTCCCTACCCCCCTCTTATCCTTCTGCCACGAACTCATTTTTCACTTAACCCGTCGTCCGATCCATACTCGATCCACGAGCCAAGGCAAGGCGATTTTCACCAGCAAACGCGAGTTCACGCTTCTTTTTTTTATAGATCACGTACGTTATCCTGTCGAACGCCTTTAAATAATAGTGGAGTTAATTTCGATCTCATCGAAAGCAAAAAGGAGGATGGTAAACGAGCGATAGGTGTACGAATCTTTTACAAAACTTTTGTATTTCTTAACTTCCGCGATTTTTTCACATTACATCCACGTTTAGAATATTGTGTCATCACCGGTCTTCTGTTTTTTTAGTACAATGCACTTGACACTTTCGTGAATAATGTCCTTCGCAATAATATTTATCGTATGTCTTGACGTATTTCTAAGTACCAAGATATTTTGTTCATCAGTCATGATTCAAATGAAATCAGTGAATAGCGATTTCCCATCGGAGCAGACGTACTCTACGAGGCTTGTCGTAAAGTAGTCATAAATTCAACGAGCATCGCAAATGTACGTGCAATGCTCAGGAGGAAATGTAACGCCGTTGTCGTCGCATCCTCGAACGAGGATGCCTTTGATACCTTTGCTCTACCGTGACGGTAATTATGGAAACGCACCAAATCTCACTATCCAATAGAAGATACCGGAGAACAATGCTCTCAGCATCATAGCGATAAAGGTCGATTCAATTATCGTACCGGAGACCTTCGTTCTCTGCATCTACTTTTGTTCCTCGCGATCCAGTTTATTTCTTAGATTGGTCATGGGCTATTGTCTCTTGATCAAATAAACGGGGAATGTGTGCGATGACGCGGTGTCGCTATTGATTAGACGTTGAAATTACTTCGGTCGCAAAATCGATGAGTAAATCGAGAACACGTGAGGACGCGAACGACATTTCGCGTCAATAAAACGTTGGAATAAAATATTTTTAAAATAACAATTTGGTACTGTAACGCTACCTTGCTTTTTATACAAAATATTCTGCTATTTCGGTTGATCGTATTAATAATTTTGTTATCGTATAATCCCGTTTATTAAACTACTTTATTACGTCGCAATTTTGAGAAATTTGCAGTTAATATTGCAAAAAAGCTATTCTAGTATATAATATATATAATATGTGAGAAGTTTTATTGCAATCATGAGTTTGCTATTAGGACTTTTAATCCTTTAGGAATTTTGTGTCGATTCGATCGTAGCGATTAAAGATAAAAAATGATAAAGCAATTTGATAAATGAAATCGTACTCAACATTCAAAAAATTACAAGAAATGATTATTTTCGTCATTGTGCTTTCGTTTGTTGAACGGTGTAATAGATCTAGATTTTCCGAAGTCCATTCGTCAACGTCGTATTAAGTTTTTACCATGAATAAATATAAATTAAAATCGAATAGCGTACGCAATGCTATTTCGAATAAAGTGTTTAATACCAATTTATATTACCAATACCAATATAATTATTAAAGTAAACAATTCGATAATTTTTACTCATAATGAAGATATGTAATTTAGTAATATACATTTGTATGCACCAACTATTGCGGTAAAATCTCTAATCTTAGTAATTAGAATTTAAGTAACAACGATTTTTGTTTCGAAACATTTTCTCGATTGAACAGAATTAATCGTTAATTTAATCAATCCCAATAAATCCGCAGAATGATACACAAAACATAGTAACAGTCACGGAACAAAGTAAAGTAAAATATTAAGTACAGAATTTTCAATTTCGTAGGCGGGACAACGGACAGCGAACGCTCAACGTTTTTTTGTTGTTTCTCTCTCGGCGCGGTAACGTACGATGTTTTTGCGTGCCATCGTGTAGCTGAAGGTCGCCGCGCTAACACTCGCTCGCCGAACGTCGGGCCGGCAGGCAGCAGCGAGAGTCGCTCCGGGTGTCGTATTACTTTTGCGTTATCGGTTTCCAAGACGCGATCGCAATGAATGTGAGGATAAAACGCTATTGATTTGTACACGTTTAATACTAATGAGTAACGTTCGTCGACTAAATATTATATCAACGTAGATTTCACGAGACTAACTCATTTAATTGTAAAGTATGAATGTAAACCGTGGTAATTTGTCGCAATTACATCTCGTTTACGCACCGTGCTTTTAAATTATCTGTCGATTTCGTATAATTTGTTTCATTTTCGGGAAAAAAGACAGAAATTTGTACGGCTATCGCATTCGCGCTGTAATTCGCTCTGTCGTTCTTCGCCAATTCAAAAGTGATTTATCCATTCTGCCGAATCAAAAATGCAAGAGATATTTGTTAATAAGATTTCGTGCGTTTTGCGGTATTTCACATCGCGTACGGGAGTGCCGGAAATTTCGCGCGATCGATGATTTTTGCGAGTGAGTATTGTGTGAATGCAACAAGGAAATCTGAGAGGAGGAGGAGGAGGCTTGGGAAGCATCGGGCAACGGCGGAGCAAGGGGTAAGGTGAGTGTTTTACATTTTTATATTTATAAAAATTTGTGAGTTTATATTTAAAAGAATGGCTATTTTTTCGTATTCTATAATTATTTTAATAAATACCTATTTTGAAAAATATAAAATAAATATATTTAATAAAATAATTTCGATTTTACATAATTATTGTATAATAATCATATACATATTTGTAGTTTTACAGTTGAACGTATACAGTTAACGATGTACAACTCTGGTCTTGCGAATCGTATCAGTGAGTTATAAATTACTTTATATTTTAAATTGACGTTGCGCATACAATACCTTCCTCGCATGTATACAAATTCTTGTATTATACAATGCTTAACTATAAACGAAACGCGCGTTTCGTCATTTCTAGTATACTAAAAATATCGTTTTTGTAACTTTTACAAGGGGAGAATTTCATAATTGATAAATATATGTGTATATCCACAAGTTATAAATGAGCTATTGCATAGACAAAAGGCGTATACAACGACACTATACAATAAAGTTAAATCATTTCTCGCTAAGACATCGAGCAACACTAAAATAATTCCTCAATTATCACAGGCCGGAAAGCTTCCGAAACTTCTCATCGTCGCTGACTCTTTAACTGGAAAAGTTTTTTCTCGTCTCCTAATTTTTAAACAATGAATCCTTAAATTAATAAAAATTTATGAAGTAAATTATTACAAAAGTGAACACGTGCTTTCATAATACGCTTTCGAATGGCATTATGTGTAAAAGATATCCCAATTTTTCAAATCTTTTAAATATCCGTCACATTTTCAGATACACGATGATTATACGTTGCTGTTTAGTATTCTTAGATTTTGTTGGGATTTTAAGCCTTTGTTGTCAGGATATTTTCACTGTTGTATTCACCGTGGCATCATTACTCATTTTATCTTTTATTCACCTTTCAACAAACTACGAGAGCACAGCGATATCAATCGAACAAAAATTAAAAAGTTCCTCGTGAAGTTAATATCAACGCCGCGTCTTTTGCCTCCGAATATAAAAGCCGCGCTCATCGATCAACAAAACGACGTACAAACTTTTTCGGAACCTCAAAAGATCTCGATAACAACGACGTGGCACGAACGGCCAAGGGCGAAATACAAAGTCGATAATGCGTTCTGATCCAAAAGTTACGGTTTGAAATGCTAACGATACCGTAATAATACGGAGAACTTTTCATACCTCTCTTTCGTATCTCTTTTTCACACAAAGTATAGCATGTAATATTTCGATCTAAATATTAATATCAATTGTAGTTGACTGATAGGAAATATCAATAGTTAAATGTCAATGATGTGTCTGTAATATATAATTCTTTAAATTAAGAGTCCCAGTTAATAAGCTACATGTAAAAGTTGATGTTAGCTTTGATACTTTTCACTAAAAATTAATTTTATAATAACTAAATTTAAATATGTCTCCCTACTTTTTAAAACTTTGGTTTAAAATTCAACTTTGTTGTATCTTCAAGTTATCACAGATTGCATGTACATACGTACAGAATAAATATAGAATATAAGTCTATATTCTATACATGTAAAGAATAAACTAAAAAATTCAATATCGCTAGATATTATATTGACATTGACATTACGCTTCATCAACCGTCTTTCAATATCGCATCGACATTCGTGTTTCTAGGCCGTCTTGTAGAAACGCGGATTACCCTCTTCGCTCGTCCTGGCTTGCGGGCCGGTGCAAATTACCAGAGCTTTTTATCCTTTGAAACGATGCACCCCTGCGCTGTAGTGTCCTGCTGCCTTTGCGATTAAATCAGGCCCGGCCTCCTCTGGCTTCTTCCCTCTCGCTTTCTCCAAACTTGCTTTCCCGCGGTCTCCCGCTCGCGCCCGCGCTCGCGGCGAGCTTGCGCGCCTCGTCCTGCACCCGGAGGTCTCCTCCGCAGAGGAGGACCATCAGGATCCCGATCAGTTTACCGGCGTCCCTCAGTCCGTGCGGTCCGTGTTCGGTACTCGTGTTCGATCCGCTGAATCACGTGCGTCCTCGACGAAGGGTGAGAGGGAATAAAGGAACAGGCGATGACAGCGTTAATGTTTCTCGGACGCGTCGCTACGGCATCATCGTCATCGAATCGCCCTCGAGATGTGTGAAACTTCAGGATTACCGTTGCAGGTTTGCGAATCTTTTCATTCAGATCGATCGCGTCGAAGCTCGTCGGTATCGCGATAAAGTAATTTCGGGACGAGCGGGCGTTCCTAAAATTAACGCAACAGCCTGGCGGATCTTTTCATTGTAAATTATCAGCGTAAAAAATTGTAAGAAAAGTTATAAGAATATATACCTACGGTTTTTTTTATTCGGATATTTCGAGACTTTTCGTGAATTTTGTTAGTCTGCAAGACTTCCTCGCGAATCTTTTTATGATTATAAATATATTTTAGAGTTTTATCTCAATGTAATATATTTTATCATTAGAAACATTTCCTTTATTATTACTTAAAATAGTAAATTTAACGTGCAGCTCATTATCTTTCACTTTACAGTTTTAATTATCAATTTACAATTTGATTCGCTTGTGATCTAAATTTCACATTTTCTGATGCCGAATAATTCTTCGGAATTACTCTTGCAAATACGGAAATGTTAAACTCCACTTGCCACGATATCTCGATGCATGTGTAAAAAAGTTTACATTTTTAAGCTCTTTAATTATTTGCGCTGCAGATTAGTGAATTTTAATTTAGTTTTAATTGTGATAACATTGACTTTCTTGCAAGAAAAATTAATTTGCTCTCGCATAAAGATTTTCGCGTTTTTGAACAGTCCCTGAAACGTAAGGAAGTTTTAAGAGATTAGCCACTTCTTGGCTCCTCGCGAATTTTCATTCAGATCGGCTACAGTGATGTTTGATCTCATCCCGTGAGAAAGGCACTTTTCATGCGAAGGGCGTGAAGAATTTCGCTTCGCGGTGCAGCCCTTTGGGATCAGCGCGTTGCGGGTTAGCGAATTTTAATTCCGGTCAGTTACACCGAGGTTTGCCCTTGCAACAAGAAGAAGTTACTTTTGAAGTGAACACATGTCGAGGCATTTGCATATCCGTGTTAAAATTCTTCGAGAGATTGTCATAACGAATTCAGAAATTTTATTTGAGATTAGTAACACTGACGAATCCTGTTTAAAAGTTTCTTCTATACGAGCAGAATCTATGTAGAATAAATCTACGAAAGTCTTTTAAGATATGTCCATTTCTGATTTATGAATCATAATTGGCATCGCACGGAACGCTCCGTTTATGTTCTTATTGTCAAAGAGGAATCCGGTTTCTTTACAAATGAAAAGATTGCATCCTCAAACAGTCTCGGAGGCGCAAAGCTTCGCCAGAAGCTTAATGTAATAAGTTTGCATATTTTAAATTATCAATTGTAGCAACGCTCGTCTTCCTATAAGAGGAAGAATTATCCAGAATCATAACGTTGGTCCGTTTGCTCTCGATATATTCGGGAAAAGGACGTTCACGCCAGTTGGTAACCCGTTCGTCTAACCCGATATATTTTAATTTACGGCCAGAAACGTATATCGCAATGATTAATGCAAATCAAATGCGGTTATCGATTCGTCGATATGAGGGATCTGCAAGCGCTTTTTATTAATCGGCGTCTCGCAAGTGCGGAATGACTTTGGTTCGCGCCGGTTCCCATAATATCGCTCGCATTGCGGCAAGAAACAAATTAATTTCGCGAGCGCGGTACCCGGCTTAGTTTCCCGTAACTTTTTAATGAATGCTTCGATTTTCGGGCGCTGAGCATCATCGAAAAGTTTTCGCGGGGTCGAAAACGACAACTTTGTACACACGTATTTTTCCCTGTTATTTCGCTGTCGGCGGCCGCGTTCAAATTTGCGAGCCTTGGATTTTGCAGAATCTTCTACGACGGAAGCAATATCAATTATAAAATGTAGAATTCTCGCCTGTGCTCGTGACGTTCGAATCGCATCGAGATTCTTCAAAAATCGACCCGCGTGAGAGCCACGTGCTTCCTCTCCGTCGCCAAAATGGATGATAAAATACGAGAATAATTGGATTGTCTCTTGAACAAGACGTTTATTGTTACCTTTTTTTTTAATTGAGACGTCGACGGTACGTGCGCCACAGTGATTCGTCCTGCGTATTGTTTTTTTTTTTATACAAAAGTCCATTCCACAACGCACTCGACCACGTGCGCTCGCAGCAGTGTAAAAGGGGGAAAAAAGAAGAATTTATTCTGACTAGAGTTCCTGTAATAAGAGTTAAGCCAATGTAGTGACGATTTTGGATTGTGGTTGCCTCAATCCGTCACATGTAATAGTCAAGCAACCGCGAATTGTAAACACGTGACGTTTATAAATTAGGTTACATAATGGACACGTACAATAAAAGTCATAATGCCAAGCTGTGCAGCTCCAGGGTGTTTCAATTCATCCCCCAAAACAATGCAAAATGTGTCATTTTCCGTTAAAAGATATGGAAAGATGTAATAAATAAAACAGGGAACTTGTAGTCAACGAACTCTTGGAGTTCGAATCGAGCATCCCCGGTGATGTGCTTGTATTTTTTTAATTTGACTCTGTTTTATGGACGACGATTACTCACTTTGTAGTACTTGAAAAGGACCCAAAATAGGGACGAAACGTTGTCTTTGCTGAATAAAGGAATATGCCAGTTGGATTGACTACAAGTTCCATGTTTTAATTATTAATCATCACTGGTGACTATAAGTAACCTCTTTCTTTGAAAGATGTAATGTTTGTACACCAAATAAATGTTCAGTGCTAGGTAAAGTAAAAAAAATCTTTTCAAATCAATAAACATTAATAAGTAAAAATTAATTCTCAGCAAACGCAGAAACGACTACTGTATAACATATACACGTAATGTAAAGATTTTACGGTTCTAGCTAGCTTATACTTGGCGCGAGACACTACCGCGTCTCGTGATTACTATGTATGTGTATATTCTGGGAAAAAAAGATAGTTAGCAACCCATTTTGGGGCCCACAATTAGTAATCGAATTATTTGGATTGTTCGTAACTCTGGGAAAAATTTTGACCGGTTTTTTTTGTAGTTAAGCAACTCAACATTTCGGTTAGTGCCTCTTAAGTAAAAATGATCTTTGCGTTACTGAATATCGACAGAACTAATTGCAAGAGTTAATTAGTATTACTTAAAAATCTTGGATATAGATACAATAGCTGATTGCGATTTGTAGTTACGCGGGGTAAAATTCGCAAAAGATTAGAGTTACGAACAATCCAAATAATTCGATTATTAATTGCGGGCCACAAAATGGGTTGCTGTCTTTCTTTTTCGTAGAGTATGTTCGTGTATATGTTGAAAATAGTAGCCAACTTAAAAATGACAAATCAGTAGTGACTGCAAATTTGTCTGTATGCGGCGGCGGTTTGTCTTAACTCTTATTACATAGGAACTCTGATTCTGATTTCCGTCGAGTGCATCGCGGATTTAGTTAATAACAAATTGCGATCTGTCTTCTCGTTTCTCGTGCTGTCGAACCGACAATCGTATCCGATTTGCATAAATTGCCGCGGCTACAAAGGATGGGTGTATGTCGCAAGAGGGAACGGTAAGTTCGTCGCGATGGCTTCCCCCGTATTAGCGACATTTAATCGCCGATGTCGCTCGGGAAAGCAAACCAGGGCAATTACTGGCGATCTTTGTACCGACATGCGAGCAGCGAAGCGATATTCTCGAAATGAATATTCCACAAGTGTTCCGGGTGTTCCACAATCGATTTCGAATAGCTTCGGTTATTGGAGGGTCGGCAAACCGATAAGTCGTAGAAATCACAGTCGAAAAGTAACGACGAGCGCGGGAGGCGAAATTATTTACGCGCCCTTTGTGAGATAGAAAGAAATCCGAGAGACGAGATCTGGACGCTTGATATTGCACCTCGTCGCGATTGTATTTGCGAGAAATAATTTATCGAGACGTCACCTACGAATACGTCCGATTGATTTTCGAACAATTCGACATGTTCTTGCGCGCGAACCACTTTCTTTGACGGCGGGAAATCAATTTTCAGTTCGCTCCCGTTCGTGTCGCTTGACATTTAATGGGCTGCATATTCGCGGATCGATCCACCAGAGATTAACTCGTCACCGGAAGTGCGTACATTAGCGATGAGTCGATCGCAGCGATGGCTTTTCACACGCGTGCACACACAAACGCGCGCGCGCGCGCGCGCGTGCGCGCACACATACGCGAAAAATGGCAAATCGACGATAAAACCGACGAACGAACGAATTACGCGCCGCACGAATAATCTCCGATTTATCCCGTCGTAATTCCGTCCTTTTTCTTACGGCTTAGCACGCTTGCTTTAATGCTTTATCGCGCATTAAATAGATGTAGATTATTGGGGTGGACATATTTGGAGCGCGCGATTTTATCAGCTGCAAATTATCGGGCGCGCGTGGAAAACGCGCGCGATTTACGGTCAATTTCACCCGTACCTTCCCGACGTTGAGAATTCGACGGAACGATTTATCACTTATGCAGTTTATTTACGGGGGACTGGGCGGAAGAGTGGCGAGGCGTGAAAAGTGCCGTGCCTCGCGGCTGGTATCACGCTTGCTCGCGATCGTTGTTGCAAACGCCGTAAAATGCGACGGCACGGTGTGTTTTAACGGATATTCTTTATCACGCCGGGATGATCGTCGGGGAACTGAAATGCGCAAATATTTGGATAGGCAGAAACTAAGTTCTTCTACACCTATTCCGCCCCGGCTACTTGATGTAACGCGCATAATGGTGTTTCTTCAGTATACATTGTTATCAGCTGACTACGAACTTTGTTGGAAAAATCTACGGTCAAGTTAGCCGGAGTCAATCAACTCTCGATTCCGCTACGCTTAGATTTGTGTAACTGCTAATTCCAAGTACTATAAATATTTGCGCAATCTCCCCCCTCGCCACCGCGCGAAATGAGAAAGATATTGCCGCGCGTCCAACCGCTTAATTGATCCCGCGGATGAAAGTGGCCCCGCGAATGGCGCCGGGGACACTCCCCCCCCCCCCCCCGTTATGTAATCTGCGAGAACAACGCTCCACCATTTCCGGGATTACGGTAATGGATAGTATTTATTTTCTTACCGTGCAACTTCATTTTTAATCATATCCGAAACCGCCGGACGAGAATGCACGCGGTCGTTTTCCTCCGTATCTTCTCCACGGTTGCGACCCCCGCGCGGAGTGGCAAGAAATCCTTTCGGGGAAAGACCCCGGTTTCTTTCGCACGGCGAAACCGCCAGAGAGTAACACACTTCCGCGACGCAGGCGGGAATGGAGCCCGCGATTCGCCGTAAAAAAACATACACGTTCGAATGATCCGAGCGGCTGAGGGATTTGCCTCGAGTAATCATTAGCGCTCGCGTATTCAGGCTGTGTCACGAAGTCGCTAATAACTGCGCACGTTAAAAGACGAGGAAACTTTCTCGCGGGGCGAGAATTGATTACTCTCGCGAGCATTTCCGGTTCATCGTGCTACGTTTCTATGCATAAGCGTCTCGTTGAAATTAGCCTTATTTTTCCACCCCCTCGAGAACTTCGAAAGCCGTCCCCGCCTCGTCGTGGACATCGTCTCGCGCGAGACACGTTTCATTTGGAAATTCTTTCTCGCGCGCCGCCACTCATCGTGGAAATTGTTTCCCCGGGCGACGACGGACCGCGTCTCTCTTTTCCGCCTCAACGTTCGTTTTCAGAGATTCAAGACGCAATCCTCCATCTTCTTTTTTTCGCAGCATCCGGATATATATCAAACTGCGATCCACTTTCTCGGGATGCGACTCGAGTTTTTGAGACACCTAGGATGCACATTGAGCTGTTAATAGCGCGACTAGGGAAATGATCAAGTCTATGAATTCGCCAAATCTCGAACCGATTCGAGGATTCCGTCCCGAAACGACAGCTTTAATTGTGCAGGAAACAAACATCGCGATGACAGCGAACTACTTGATCTTCGTTTTCAATGAATTATTATGAGAGAAAACTCTGTTTATACGCGAAGACAAGATCTCACGGACGTCTCCGTAATTCTATATTTAATCCTCATCGTTGCATACGTGAGTCATACAATATAAACTGAGTCAGCTAAATATTGTATTACGAAAAGATATTTATTTCTTAAGGGATCAAAAAAATGATTTCTCCTGCGTCTTAATTTTGCTTTATTCATATCATTATTTCAATACGTATCCTCCTCCCCGTTTGCGGCGCGCATAAAAGTACAAATAGACATTTTCCAATTGAAAAGCGCTTATACAAATCTTTTCTAACTTTTGCCATTCATATTTCGTACTCTTTTTATAGCAACTTTTTGTAAAAGGAAATTGGATTTCTGTACGATTGATACCTTTCGTGTGCGAGTATTGAGAAGCAAGGAAGCCTCTGATGCTAACTTAATTTCGTAAAATAATGGCGCTCTTTGTAACAACTCAATCTTTTCTGTTATCATAAACTCATCTTATAGGCGGTTTTTTTTGTAAATATGTTAAGACAAGTAAATTGTGAAACAATTAACTTGTGAAATTTTTTAATAGACACTTCGAGATTTATATGCTAAACCTCATCTCTGTCGCAGCATCGTCTGCAGGCAAGAAATTATAGTTTGTGCGTATGTATGTACGTACGTTTAATTCCGCAAAAGTTTATATTTACAACAAAATAATAATCGCAAATTATATACGTCCGTGCGGTCCATTTTCGTATCGATTCCCGCTGCGAAATGTGTGCGACAACATAACGATAAATTTTTATATTCGTGTAGGCCATTTATCCCGTTGAGCGTTCGCGTCCGCGACACGAACGTTCGACGTGTTCATATTTATTGCAGACGCGAAATGTGGAATCGTGTAATTAAGAGAACTCCCGGTGTCGCCTAATTGGCTTACCCGACCGAGATGCTTGTTAATTTGTCACGATTTAAAATTATGCCCTTCGCTCTTGTCGAGAACATTACTTTGTGCGAGGAGGGCGGCAGCTGATTAATAACACTTAATAAGCAAGCTGTACAGCGTAACTATTAAGATGATTACTTGTTGACACTTTAACAGTAAAATGGCCAAACTTCCCTTATTATGTTGAACGCCCGTAGTCAAATTACTTTTATCGTAATTGGCGAGTTAAATGTAATTTATTATCAATGACCATTTTCTTAATACGTCAATTATATTTTCCGATAGCTCTCTAAAAATGTAAAATAATCGAAATTACATCCGCAGCTGTAAATTGCAAATGCAATAAAATGCAATATCTGTACGGTATTGTGCAGTACATGATTGGGAGTGGTCAATAGATATTTTATTTATTTTTTATATATAATATTGGCTTGAAGAGAATGCATTTATGATCGACCGGATAATAAAAAAAAACCCCCCCAAATTGCAACGTTACATCCATTACATCCAAATAAATTAAAGAAATGCAGAGTATTCGAGGTAGTCGTAAAGAATCGGCGGAAAGAAATATCGATTGCGTGCACACGTGTTCACGGTTTTTTCATCATTTGTTTTCGATCTGGCAAATAAGTAGTTAATTTATTCGTTTTTGCGCGACCTGTCGCCTCCAACCAAGTTAGATTGCATTGCGGTTTCCAGTTTTCTCGCTCGGGAACAAGCATCGATAATGCATAGGCAAAAATAGGATGCGGGCGGATAGGGAGCACAGTGGCAAAACCTTTTTCTATCGTAAATAATGTATTTACATATGAAATAAATATCTACAATATACATAAATATATATGTATACATGTAACATATTTATAATAAATATGCATATTAAAAGGGTCCAATCACCGCGTATAGTCTTATTCATTAATGCCTGGAGTTTTACTAGGATTCACATTTTCATAATCTTTATTCCCGTCTATACATCGGTGAGTTTCAGGCTGTAGTTCACACAGCTTCTACAGAAGTCTGTGGTAGTACATACATACCGCCTGAAACTCAGTGATTTGTGTAGATGAGAAAAATGATGATAAAAATGTAGGTTCAGGCATTAATGAGTAAAACTGTACACGCACTTATAAGTAAAACTACGTAGTTACAGAGTCAATCGTTGTCTTAAGAAAGAACCAACTTAAAATTCGTATATTTTTATCAGCGTCCTTCGGATAATACGTGACGAGCTGGAGGAATGACCAAAGGCACCGGAAGCGCACATTCGTCCGCTGAATAATGTATCTCGTTACCGATACGTCGATAGAGTTGGGACAGATCGTCTCCATGTGGCACGCAGATGCATCTTCTCGCGTAATAACGCGCCGATAAAGCCGTTCGATGGTGTACTTACTTCACTCAGTCTGCAATGTTGCTTAACATTGTCGTAAAATCTTGCCTCAAAGCTCCCTTAATAAAACTAAAACCAGTATTTCGAAATAGTTGGATAATACTGAATAATAATAATTCGTTACTAATTTCATTATATTTAATAATAATCATTAATGATTATCGAAACTTAATGCTGTACGTTTCGTCGTGAAAATTCAAAGTTTTACTCTAAAAGAAAATGATTCTAATTTTACAAAGAAATTAAATTTAAACTCCTATGCTTATGTTTTAAAATTGAACGGTAATTTAATGATCGAAACCATCTATAATTTTCAATATAAAATTCGGATAAATTTACTAGTAGAAGTAATAATATGAATTAAATATAACATAATTCAATATACTAATAAGAATATTCTTCAATATCGCCAGCAGTAATTAAATACGTCAGTGATTTTTTGACCACATTTGGCATGTTTAATAATACAGAAAACTTATTGCGAAAAATATTACCTCAGCCAGGGTTTGAACCTGGACTAGTCATGCCTCAGTGGTCGAATTGGTGAGACGTCCACCTAGAGTGTAGGGAAGTCCAGGTTTAAACCCTGACTGAAGTAATATTACAAATGCCAGATATGATCAAGAAAACACTGACGTTGATAATTTAATATACTTAACATTATTTAAACACTAACGTCCTGTCTTGGCTCTTACTACTTTATTACTTCGTATTTGTGTTTTCACATTAGTGTCTTATGGATTTTAATTGTTTAATATACTCAATTACAGTAATTGATAAAGACCATACAAACAAAAACCTATGGATTTTCTAATCTTATAAGATCTAATCTAATAGTCAAAAATATACCATAAATGGCAATATATTGATCCCTGCTGCCCTCAGTCAGTAAAAAAAAAGAAAAATTCAAGAAAAAATATAACTTGTCTAAAATATACGTCATATGGATTGTATTCTATGACAAACGTACATATCGTGTGTTTACTCTTTAAACTTTTTGAAAATCTGTCTAGGCGTTTTTACGGCATGCTACGGCATGCTACGGCAACAAACAAACAAACAAATAAACAAGTAGAAACTTATTTTTATTTTGGTAAATAAATGCCGGAAAATATTTCGGAATAACAATACAAACAAATCTGACACATCGATAATATTCCGTAAATTCGCAACAATTTCGGGAGTTTTTGCAGTCGCTGCGAACATGCCGAAAGATGTTATTTCGTTTTTCAACGCCGTGGCGGCGGATATATAGGACTGCGCGGCAACTTCCGCGGCCCGAAAAACTTCGGGATTTATTCATTACACCTGCGTTGTTACCATCATACTCGCGTCACATTCGTTTCCGTGAGATACGAACGCGCCTTGCCTCGCTCAAGCACTTTCGACCATAGAAACATTTTTCTACTACATTAAAAGGTAGGAATGCACCCTGCACGAGGGTCCAGTGTTTCCCCATTCCGTTATACATTTGAAGAGAAAAAAAGAAATATTTATTCCTTTTCTTTTCATATGCTATACAATCTTTTAACTTGCATTTTTGGATAACAGTCATGATATTACATTAATAAATTCTATTTTCTAATATTTACACACGCTGAGAATACCTCTGAAGCGTTGTGTATATTGAGAAAAATGAAGATTGCAAATGGAATTTGCAATCTTTATTTTCACTTATTATTGTCTGCTTATAGCGCGAGCATAATAATATCTGGCTATATTGAAGAAGATAAGCCCTTAAGTTTGAATAATACTGCGTGCGAATTTTGCCAACTACAATCATAAGAGCGTCAGCAACAAATTCTGAATTTTGTATAATTCATTGCGATCGAGTTTAATTATGGGTTTTCGTCTTAGTGGCAGACCGAGAGATCTTACCGTGGAAATCTCGCGCTGCATTATAATGTAAGTATTGTTTCAAAGGGCGAAATATTCTCGTTCGTCGCCGAATATGTTAAATATTTCTTTGAGACGGCGGGGATAGATATCCGCAGCTTCAACTGCAGCAAGTTGAACGTAAATGAAACGCATATCTCAGAACAAAGATTTTCCGCAGTCGCTTTTGTAATATAGATATTTGTTCCTTGGTGCTGTAGTCCCGTAACCCTCTAGTATGCTATATATCGGAAATGCAAATGCAAGAAACGCAAGTATCAGATTTCTCGACCACGTAACGTAATTTAAAAAGATCATACAAGAGAAAATTTTTATTTTGGGGGGGGGGAGAAGAAAGCTCGAAACCATCGTTTATTAAATTTATCCTTTAAAAATTGTTACCGCATTTTATTTTGCTTTGTGTAAGAAATTCTCCAATGTACAAAGAGTGTACACTGATTTTGAAATAAAAATTAATAGGTACTGTTTATACGTAGAGAATAATTTTGTTCGATTTATCAAAGACACATACGAATTATTATACAATCGTTATATATGAAATCTATGGTCGGTGGCAATTAATTAATACAACTTTGCTATAAATAAATACGTGCGTCGTGTCGGGGAAACTTTCGCCACTGGCATAGTATACTCAATATAATAACGGGGACGGCAATAACTTGCAAAATATACGTTCGCGTAGTGCATTTGTACCGGGTGGGATGAAAATTAAAAGAGGCAACGTGCGCGGCGTGACGAGTACGGTCGCTGCTGCGCCTAAGAGCCTCGTTGCCATCTTCGCCCCGTAGCTTCGGGAGAATTGATAACATAAATATCGTGGCGGACAGTGGCCACAATTTATGGGCATTGTAATGACCCTTAATGCGCATGAGTAGTTTGGCTACAAAGCCCTCATAACTCTTACAGGAGCAAACGTTGCTAATTTTCTTGCGCCCGCCGCTTAGGCTGTCTTGCGCTAACTCAACCTCGCTCTCACCCGCTCATACCGCCGTCCACCCCCTTCTCGCGACTCCGACTTCCGTAAAAACGTAAATTACAGCCCGGCTAGGCGAGATCATCGTTTCCATTCTTATCTCGGACTCCCTGACTGTCCCGCGAGATGATTCATGCGCGTTTTCCAAAGTCCGATCTCCGTGATTTTAATCCCACCGTATATTTCCACCGGTATCGCGACCGATGTTCCAAGTCACGGAAAACGGCGATCCGTTTAGATAATTTAATCGATATTCAGCCGTAATAATTCTTGGTAATCTTCAACGATTCAATGAACTTAATGACTTAAAACGCTAAAACGCTAAAGGGAGAACTAAAGATACCATAGGAAGCGCGTAATCTTTTCTTGAAGTTGGAAATATAATTTAAAAACTGTACTGTATTAAAATCTAATAACGATACGTAGCGATGGTACAATATCGATTACAATATCGACGAAATTGCCTCAATCAATATGTCATCGATGGTAAATACATAACTCTTTCTGAGATTATTCCTTTATAGTGCAATATGTATCCAGAAATACTTTCAGATAGAACATTTTAATCTACAAACTCGCGATTTAATAATCAGATTAAAGTTCATCTCGTACTTGCTAGATATTCTCTCTTTCTATACTTTCTATATATTTATTACTATACTTCTTTTTAGAGAATTAGATTATATATCCGAAATATCCAAAAAGCAATTACTTAATTCTGTCGCACTCTTTCGAAATAGAAACTCTATAACCCGAAAATTCATCCTCGCATAAATATATGATATATAACAGCAATGATTGGCATGTTAATTGGTATGCAAAATTAATTATTTCGAAATTTTTTCGTTTATGCTAGCCTACCATATTTTATAATATTAAAAATACTGTACCTTACTGTTTATGAATGTGAATCCGTGCCTATATTGTTGATGAGAGATCAAGAAATCTTTTGATCGATACTTTTTCTTAAAGACGAAGTCGTTAATAAGTTCTTAAATAATGTTGTCATTTAATGAGAATTGTCTCATTAAATAACAATCTAATAATCTCATGTTAGGATTATTCAACTGTTCGACATTTGCGTAAATAACAATATTACGGACATATAATGTCTCATATAATGGAAACTTTTATTTTATCTAATTGTTGAATATTGTCTAATAATTGTTGAAATTATTGTCCAAATAGTTATCACTGTGGTATATACCTCACTGGTTCCGTAATTTTAGTTTAATTTTCGTCTAAATCTTTATTCGTAATTCAATTGTCAGTGAATTTAATTTTCTCCGAATTTATTTTTATATATCGAAATTTGCATTATTTCTAACAAAAGACGAATCCGATCAATTGTCAGTTACCGAAATCCGCGAGAAAGAAGCACCGAGAGTAATAGAACTAACCCCAAGATCTGGTTTTTTGCGCAATTGTCCGCCTAATCCGGAATTAAATAACGGAACGTTGAATTAGCCTGATCCTTTTAAAGTCAGATTGATGAAAGACACGAGCAGAATTAAACAGCCCTCGCTCAGGTGCTCCTGAAACATATGGCGGGAGTAAAATACTGTGGATTCGCGAATTGAATGTTCAATGTTCTCCACCCCGCTCAGTCTTTAATTTCCAAAGATATGCTTACATTTTAACGTTTGCGCAAGCGATATATGTCTCGCCCGACGTCATTTTTAAAATATCTACTTTATTTGAGGGAGAGGCGTTTACTTCTCAGTGGATAATGTTAATTTTTTATTGTAGATACGGCGCGTATATGTCCAAATGAAAGTAATAAGTAATCTCTCAATAAGTAATCGCGCTTTTCGCATGCATTTTTTATGATGATTAAAATTGCAACCGTCTCAGCTTTAGTTCCTTCGTATTTCCAAGATATTACAATCCCAGCATTTCAGCATTCATGTTTAATCAGCTGCATAATTCCATTAAATAAAAATCTAGTAATAGCGGAACATTTTGTAATTATATCGACAGTTACTACACCTATTCTCAGCTTATACTTAATTTTAACTTTAACCTAGTTATCCGATCTCTCGTTATTATATCTGTTACACAGACTAGTACATGTTGAAAGACACATTTAAATCTCTCGTCCATCATTCAGATGAAGAAGAATCTCTGACCTTTATACCTGAATAACCCTTATAATCCTTGTAGATAGGACAAATGGTAAAGTCATAGCGCCATAAACACGAAACTCTACTCAAGGATATCGGTCGGATACTCTTGTACTGAAGAGTGTTATTTGGGCCGCTATAACTCTCAGGATGCACGGTTACGAGAGTTTTTCCGCAGGTCGGCAGTGCGATTATGTCGTCGAAAAGTCGGGCTTTTTGCTTCATGTTGTTTCGACGTTACTCGACTGTACAGCGATGGACAGAATGGTCGCAACACTTTTTTTTTAAAGAGTTAAGAAACGCGCATTTAGATTTAGGTTTATGTCCCAAAACATTTTCTATGAGGAAAATTTTACCCGAGAAATATATCGGAAACGCTCAAAATGGCTTCAGAATGGCCATCGAATAAAATATCCCTCGTAGAAGATTTTAGAACGTGACCCTGAATCTAAATGCACGTTCCTAAACTCATTAAACAAAAATGTCGCAACGATACAGTCCAGCACTGTACACTGCAATAAAATTAGACGAGAAATATATTGGAAATGCTCAAAATGATTTCGAAGTGGCCATCGAGTAAAGTATTCCTCGCAGAAGGAGGTTTTGGAACGTAACCCTGAATCTAAGTGCACGTTCCGAAACTCATTAAAAAAACATGTCGCAACCATTCAGTCACTGTACTCTGCAATAAAATTAGACGAGTCACTGCCGTTTGATAAACCTGGCAAAGGCGATTTTTATCTAAAATTATATTTAAGATAGCTATCAAGAAATATCATGTAGTAATTAAGAAAGAAGCTTTTGCGCCTGTTATTGGTTTTCTTGACTTTATTGTTCTTCTCTAAATTGCGCGTATCTAAACCGTTATTACTAGCTTAATGACTGTAGTGCTCTCGAGGAACGAAATACAAAATATAATAATATAATAAACAGTATCGTTTCTAAACCGCTCGCGAACTTTGCGAGAAAAAGTTGCGAGACCTTAAGGCTCTTATCGGGCGTTAAGAAATATCAAGCTTTTTCCTAAACTTTCCCTCGCTTTTATCGCAACTTATAAACTTTCGCTGGAGAAGGCGACGCTGTAGCGGAATCATTTCGCTTCTGTGTGTAATAGATTGCTATAAACGTCTTGAGGAAATCTTGCATACCGTGAAGTAAGAATACTTTTTTTCGCAAAC
The DNA here is from genome assembly GCF_000949405.1 of Vollenhovia emeryi. Classification (NCBI taxonomy): domain Eukaryota; kingdom Metazoa; phylum Arthropoda; class Insecta; order Hymenoptera; family Formicidae; genus Vollenhovia; species Vollenhovia emeryi. Next base: position 2,503,523 of record NW_011967240.1, on the reverse strand, counting down.
TGACAAAGACACAATCTTAGGTTTCTTGCACAATATTTGATAAGCGATTTGACAATTCGTCTAGCAACTAAAAACGCGTGAGTCGACAAATAAAGCCGTAAAAATTCCGTTATATCCACTCATAACCTTCGCGCAATATATTTAGAATGCGTTAACGAGTTCATAAATATGTAACGATTGTAATTAATTTCTACTCAAGCACGCGTACATAATTAAAAAATAAAACGCAAAACGAAATAAAACGAAATCACAAAGTTTACGGCCGATAATCGAGTTTTGCGGGAACCTTTCGATTCTCATCTTTACGTGGCGTAATGATGAACGATGATGAGTATTATAAAAGTAGTGGAAGGAGATATTACCGTCGGACGTTACGATCCCTATTTATCTCTGCAAGTAATTTCAGAGAATCTCCACGTAGCACAAGGCGTGCATTTTCAGTTTACGTCGAAGTCGGTAAAATATAACTTCCAGCCTTTATAAAGCGTTCACCATAAATCTTTGAGAAATTTTTCACCACCTGCAATACTGTGTAATGTTACGTACAGTTTATACGAACTGCAACAATTCGCGCAACCGTAATTCGCACATAAAAATTAGCGGGGCAGATACTAACAGGATAGGCATAAAAAGTGCAAATGCATGCTAGTAAGTAGTCAAGTGAGAAGCGATCGTGACTATTTCTATCGTCATTTGGAAGAATATATGTCTTGAAATTTTCCCGATAGCGCTTTTATAACGCATATTTATAAACACGTGCAAAAGATACCGCTTATAATAATGCAACTTTAATAAAATGCAGATTCATATTTACATTTTTTTCAGCTATGGCCCTATATTCGAGAAATTATTCCCGAATTTAATTAAATATTGAAGATCAATTTAATTACATATTGATAAGCAAGTTTTAGTTTATGACTTTATTTTGATACGGGAATATAATTATATTAAAGGTCTCAGTTTTACTGTAATCAATAACAAATAAATTTGCAATGAGTATGATGTAACAGAAAGTATTGGAAAGCTATTAGCTTGAAAAATTAACCGTGCAACGGATAATTTGGCATTTTTCGCCTATTTGAAACTTTCTACATTTTCCTTATTCAAGATTTTAGATTTCTTATCGGCGGTGCACTAAGAATGGGAAGTAAAGGGTCCTGTTATCCTTTTATGTCGTCATTGTTATACGATGCATGGCCGTAGAGGCACAGGCAAGATCGAGTGCGTCGCATGATGAAAAATTGTTAAATTCCACATAGTTTATAGTCAGCGAGACTATATTTGCATAATCTCTATAACCGCAAAACGATTGTTGGGGCCACAATTCACGTCATTTTATGGTGAGAAATGGTCGTAATATATTTTTCTCCGGGGATAGTCCCACAGACACGATTGCAGCTTCGACGAGACTTGTTTTTACAAGTTTCTGAAAACGTGCACTTACTACCTGTCGCTCAAAGATGATAAGTGAAATTTAATGGTTTAGCTGCGCGGAAAAATTATGTACAGAAAAATTTCAAGGTAATTTATCAATTGCTTATTTACGTTTAAATGTGCGCTACAAAATTGCTGTACGCGTAAACGCAACGAACATAACGAACGTAGAATGTGACAAATTTTATTTGAAAGAATAATTATGTGACAAATTTATAATTCCATTGAGAAGCTTCGTAAGAGAGCAAAGAGATGTAATTGATGGTTACATTTCAATGAAAATATTAATTTAGAATATTTATGTACTAGTATCAGGGGATTAAAAACGCCAGAACAGGAAAATTCAAATAAACATGATTTACATCACTATTTTCCCACACAACACACGTTACGCACATACCATTGTTTTAACGATATAACATTTATTTCGGCTTAAAGGGAATTTCCGCGAAAACTCGTGAAAAATGGTTTTTGCAGAATTTCTTCCAATTATCGGGATCATGATCGACATAATTGGAAGATGCTTAACTTTCACGTTTTGCTTGGTGAACGAAAACGGGAACGTCGAGCCGTGCGTATCGTTGCCGTAGGTAAGGAATTCTTGGGAGATTTATGGAGAGGGAGCGAGAGACGCGGAAGCCTCTTTCTCTCTTTCTTCCTCACTTTCTTTCTATTTTCTTCTCCTTCCTTCTCTGCGCTCTGACTTCGACGTGGGCCAAATCTATAGAGGCGCGTCGGCGTCGGCGGCGGTACGGGGGCAACGAGAACTTAAGGAAGGGAATATACCCGACGTGCCGGAATATATCGTCGGCTAGATCTCTCACCCTGTACTCTGATTTATTTTACGCCGACGAGAGCGGCAGCGCCCGCCTACAATTTCGAAAAGTCAGCAGAGTACCGCGTGTCGTGTGTACACCGCGTGTACGGGATTTCGGAAATTTAAGAGAGTCTTCAGGCTCGTCTGCTCGCCCCAGTTCCGCGACCACCATCCGGTCATCGTCCTGCATCGTCTTTCGCGGAAAGAAACCCAAGTCGTTTCGTATTAATTTTTTATGTTTAAAAAGAACGGCAATTAAATGAATATTTGTGCTGAAGTCGGGTCGGGTTTACAGCGCGCCTGCTTATGACATTAAATTGTCAATAATTATTTCTCTTACATCACATTATTATTAAAATATATTAATATATATTGTAAAAAATATATTTTATGAAATTTATAGATTAACCAATGTGGAAAAATTGCTAAACGATGCTAACTGGCAAATTCTAATTAAAGAAATTTATTGCGAAAAATATTACCTCAGCCAGGGGGTGAACCTGGACTTCCCTACACTCTAGGCACGCGTCTCAGTGGTCGAATTGGTGAGACGCTCGTCTAGAGTGTAGGAAAGTCCAGGTTCACCCCCTGGCTGAGGTAATATTTTTCGCAATAAATTTCTTTAATTAGTATTTGCCAAGTTAGTGTCGTTTAGCAATTGTTCTACATTGGTTAATCATGTACTGGCGTCAAATAATTCTTTACGTTATCTATAGATTAAGCTCTAAGACAAATCAGACTTGAAATACCATAGCGTTTCCACTTCCTGAAACTTTTATAACTGACTTAAATACTTCTGTGGGAAAATATACATTTTAATAGCGACAGATATCATTTCGGATACAAATAACTGCATCTGCTACTTAAAATATTATAATTATTTATTTTAAAAATGATATATAAATTCAGTTTTGTATTATTACAAATTTTAACGAGACGTGATTATCTTCACATTTTCAGCTCAAATACAGTAACAGAGGAAGTATTAAAATGAAAACCACTTTAAATTCAAAAGTTAATTAAAAGCGAAACCATCAGTTATTTCATTACAATATAGAATTTAGGAGAAAAATGACGTATTTTCGAGGGAAGGTGCAGTGTATGATGTTCTGAAAATGTGTGTAGACACATATAGGAATTTTCATCTTATATATGTGGACGTTACCGTTAGACGTTCTTTCTGTCAGATATCTCTGAATTCGCCATAACGCCGCGTAAGTGTTCAAAGTGTTACAACTTTATTTTTCCGAAACGACGAACGCCGCTCGTTCTCGAGCTTCCGCGAGCGTGAAGCTTTTATTTCAGCCAGAGGCGACAACCTCCTGTTGCCGCCATTCCTCTGTTATCGTTCTTCTGCAGGAAACGCAAAGCCGGGAAGCAATTAAAACATTGCAATGTGAATATTTTTAGTGGCGTACTTTTTCTCATCTGTTGCGTGCAAATTATCTGCAAAATGGAAACGATTGCATTGGAGAGCGGAAATTCGAATGAAACTTCCACTTGCATGTATTTTACGTTTCGAAACAAAAGTCCTTAAGTAGCTTTTGTAGAGCGTTGAGCTTATCGTATAATAACAATTAGTTTAATAATGTAATATTAATTTTGCTTGCTGGACTATACGACTTTTGTATATAAAAAATAATCAACCGCATATGTCAAAGCAAAGGAATTTGTGTCTTTTGTCCGTAAAGAAAGAAGTTGATATTTTTTTTATAAAAAATATTTAATATATTAATTTATTTCATGTAAATAATCTATTAATAAATGCACGTGTCCGTGCCAAAGAAATAAGAATAATCGTCCTTAGACTTTTCACAAAAAGGATCGTGTATAGTGCAGGTCGTAAATCTGCGCAAAAAAAAAAAAAATCATAATATAAAAGCTGAAATTTAATAATACGAGCTTTAGTGAAACTCGCACGTGATTGTTTCGTCTGTAATTGTGGTCCACTTAGCGAGTTTTTATTGTCCGTCGTCGCGTGTGAGTTTTAATACGCGGTGTAGGGTTTTCGTTAAACAACATCGAGGTTTAATTAGGTTTCAACGGCGACGTTCTCGCCAACGTTGACGCGCCGGCAGAGAAAAAAAAATTATCACACAAGCCATTCGCGCTCGGCGAAACAGGTTTAATTTCTTACGAGCTTTGCCATGACGTTAAGAGTTGCGAAAGAGATATTAGAGCGGCACCGTCGGCCACTGAAATATAACGCGAGCTTAAATTTAAAAATAGGACGATCTGACGGGCGACCAATCGGCGTAACGACTTACGGCTCGTCAAGAGCGGCCCCTGTCGTTCGCGTCTCAACGAGAATCAATGATCCTCGAGGTTGAACACGGCCCGTTCCAAACATGAAGCTTAATTCGCGCTAATTTTCTACTCGGCGAAATATTTCAACGACACTGCCCAGTCGGCAGAAGTCGAATTTTTAGTTTGCACTCTGCCTGCCGATATTCACAATGCAGTTGAGTTTAGCATTTATTATACTGTTATATGTACAGTTTTAATATAACTGTTAAATAAAACAATTATTGCATTTTTTAACGCAGGAGAATTTAAACAACTTAAAATCTTTTTTTTCGAAACATGAATATAAGGAGATTTTAGTTCATAATTTTAATTAGTTAGTTTGTGAAAAGTAATTGTCTTTCATCGATTCGTCAATCTATATGATACAACCTTATTCATTAATGCCTTGATCTGCATTTTTATCATCATTTTTCTTATCAATACACGAAAAAAATGCTGTACCAACAAGATCAGTGTAATTAAAAACAAAAAACGTTGAACCGACGTCAATATAAATGAATGAAAAATATCAGACAGTTGTCTTAATAATCTGAATATTGAGTTCAATGCTTGAAATTAAAATCCATAGCAAATACAATCGAGTGGATTATTTATACGTGTGGTCCGTGATGTTAACGTTTGATTCAACTTAATTTTTTTAAATTCAACAGCATTCTTTTCCGTGTACAAATCACTGAGTTTCTGGCTGTATGCATGCACTATCACAGACTTCTATAGAAGTTGTGTGAACTACAGCCTGAAACTCACCGTTGTATAGATGGGAGTAAAAATTATGAAAATGTGAATCCTAGTAAAACTGAGACATTAATGAATAAGACTGTACGTCCCCGTATTTCGCACCATTTATTTTGAAATCTAAGCAATTTCGCTCGAAAGTTTTGGCACATTGTTCAAAAATTGAAAAAGGAAAAAGGTAAGGGCGCAATAGGATGCAAGTACCGGTGGCAACGATATATTTCTTGAATTATAAGGGCATGGTGGCGAAAGCGTGAAGAAGGTGGCGAGTCTACCACGAGCGAACGAGCGCGTGTGTGAAAGAAGAAGGCGGAAAGTCCTGAAAACTTTCCGAGATCGAACACGACTTCTTCGAGAAGCGAAGCCTTGCTCCATTATGGGACTACGTGCACCCCTCTCTTCCCCCTGCCGTTTGTTTTTGCGATATATCCGTCTTGAGTTCCCTTCTCACACCTTCGATCCCAAAATTTCGCAGAGAAAAAAAGTCGCCACGGAATTTATCAGGAAATCTGTAATCGTGAGACGTGGCGCGCTGTTTCTTAGCCAGTTTGCGGGCTGCGTTAGGCTCCCCATTCAATCCGCCAAAACGAGAACCCATTACGAGTTTTTCTCGGGCGCCGGGCGGCTTAAACTGGAAGTCTGACCGGTTTCTGTAATTTTGTGCCGCATTAATCAATCAATCATTATACTCGGAATATAATAATATTCTCAAGAAGGGAGGGGAAGGAGCTGAGAAGGGGGCCGGGGATCATTAGTCAGAAACGTCAAAGACAAGGCGACGGTTCCGTGAATAGGACGCGGTGCGGCCCTTTGTACGATTTATTTTCAGCGGCGGGAGTTATTATTTCGCGGGCATTAAAGCCGCATTTTCCAGCCGCGTGCGTTTTTACGCTTTTAAACGGCAAAATTCGGCCGGCGGATTGTATTACAATGGGGCAAGCAGAAATTAAGTTTAGAAATCTAGAAGCTTTTTTGTTGATACAGTACATATGTATATCAGCTGTTCATATACATATATTTATTTATTTTAAAGTAAGAGTGCTTGCCAAAATCCGTACTTACACGGAGAAAATTTTCTCTTAAAATTTACCCTGAAAATCATATAATCGTGGGACCATATGGCATTTTGACAAATTTTATGAGAGTTTTTGGAAATTTTATCATACATTTTACTAGTAATTGTACAATACTTACATTTTTACTAGTGATTATCAAGTAGTGCAAGTATTGAAATGTACACGGAGAGAATTTTCTTTTAAAGGACTTTATGAGAGTTTTTTGAAATTTTACCATACATTTTACTAGTGATTGTACTTACATTTTTACTAGTAAAATGTGTGGTAAAATTTTAAAAAACCCTCATAAAGTCCTTTAACGAAAATTCTCTCCATGTACATTTCAATACTTGAACCACTTAATAATCACTCGTTGTACAATTACTTTTCCAAAATCTTTTCCGTGACTAAAATATCGAAGCGTGAATAAATTCCAAACTAAGCAATTGGAAGTAGAAGTATTTGTAATTGCTTATTAATATCTCGTTCTCGTATCTTGAACCGGCAATTGGAGACGACTCGAGGATGGCTATGAAATCCTTTAGAGTCTTACATGAATTCGTCATGTTAATGAGAGAAGAACCTTATGGCAGGGCGCTGTCGAGCACATTCGCATTTGCATAGTACAATCGATAAGATCCTTTTTCTAACCGCGGATGCAAGTGCGCGAGTGTAATTCAGGGGTCTAAATGCAAAGTGATGAATCCCGGTAAAACACGCGCACATCAACTATATATAAACTCTATGTAAACATATTTGAAATTAAATCCCTATATATAAACGTGTTTAAAATAAAATTCCTTCGCATTGAAGAGTGACTTTGCACCACATTATTTAACCGCATAATTATGCATTCCCGATGCGCAGATCGCGTTGCAAAATACCGGGTTTCTCTCCGTACGCGAAATTTTACGTATTTCCGTATTGTTCGTAGTTTCAATAAATGCGAATTCGAGAATGGAAGTTCCGGCAAACATAAGAGGTCACGTACAGACGTCGTACAAAGTAATATCTGTTGCTATCAGGATATCGAAGATTGCCAATATCAGGATAAGCGATATCGTATGGATTTAGACGGAACCTTGCGAGTCGTATTTTCCTGACGTTTCTTCTGCTCGGCGCTTTATGACTTTTTGCACTTTCGCGACGCACTAACCCCCGACGATGCCATTAAGAGGGATGACCGCGCTTTATCACACTAAAATCACAGCGCCGTGCAGCTGATCCGAGAACACACACTGGAATTCTATGTTCCGACCGAGAGAATATTTATCCACCTTCTTACCTTTATCTGTGTATTCATGTATCTCGAGACGCCATTACAGAAAAATACGTTCTCTAAATTCATTCTTTTCAAAAATCTACGCTCAACAAACCGAGGGTCGTCAATGGTTTTCCAATTGCCGTCCAGAAGCAGTCAAATAGCAAAGAGCGCGAACGCTTTTGCTTCCCTTTCGTTTCACAGCAAACAACTGCCTCTCTCGGACGCGCATCCAAGTGAAGTTAATTACAAATTGAGATATAAATAGAATTAAAAATGCAAGATTGTCTCTCGCGAACCGGTTACGACTCGTGACATACTATAATCCGATCTATCGACGCAACCCTACGCGCAATGTAATTTTTTCTACTTTTAATCGAAATCGGTATTTTTATGTAGAATAAATTTGGTTAATCCAATAATAATTGTACTTCCTACTATTGCTCATATAATACGTCGGCCGTGAATTTATGTTATTAAAATGCAAGATCTGGAAAACGCACAGAAAAGAGAGGCGTTTCTTTTCTCTTTCTGACAATAAAAGTGAGGTGACCATTGGACATCCCATGGTACATCGAGCTTCGCCGTGCAGACACAAATGAGAGAGCCACTGAATTCCCTCTTTGCTCATCCCGGCTCTCTGGCAAAAGCGACTGTTAGTAGGCGCACGGTCCATTTATGTCTACAGTTATATCTGTCCGGACTTGGCTCGAAGAGCTAATCTTCAGTTACGAGCGTGCGCGATTATCCGCGACGCGAGTTATCGCAGCCGCGCCGCCGGTCGTTGCCGTTGAAGGAAACGCGCGGGGAAAGATAAAAACGGGGTCTTTGGGATCGCGCGAAATCTCCGCACGTGGTGCGTGTACCGCCAAGTGCTCGAAACTATTTTCCAGCGAGTACCGAAGCGCGCGGTGAGGAGGAGTCGGGGTAAACAGAAAACATCGAGATCGTCGGCCGGCGAGCCTGAAGACACGAGGGGATTATACTCCGCCCATCTTTTATCAGCGCCAAGAGCGTCTGTTGCTACGATACTCTAGCCCTTTCGCAATATCGCGGGGCGATGGTCGTTGCTCTTTTTATCGCGGCGGCGGGGTCGAAACGAGCCGCTCTTCTTGAGAGCAGTAACTGATAATAGGAACGGAAAGAGGGAGGGCTCTCTACCCCGTCGTATTCGTTACCCGAATCTTCATTCATCTTTCTCCGCGCCTCGACTATAGGAAGGGAGACACGCGGCGACGACTTCGTGACCCGATGGGATGCGAGAGATAACATTTAATCCCTTACCAAGATAGGGCTATAATGTCTATTGCGCAGAGCCTTTTTCAGTACGTGAAGATTTTTCAATATGTGCAAGAAATGAACATAAATTATACTAATGCTAGCAGACGTCCTTTTAATAACAAATGCTTCAGCTGATTTGAAATAATTATCCACACTTTTATTTTATGATGAAGAGGCGAAACATTTTGCTTCAATTATTTCACTTCCCTCAATATTTTATTCGCGGGTGAATTTTACTATCGTACAAATTGTGCTAATGCATATGCACATACGTGTTTTTTATATTCTCTTTAAAGAAAAAAAAACTTGTCCGTCAAGGAGTTAGTTTTCAAATTTCCGATCAAATGAAAAAAAGACATCCCGTGCAAAGGGAGATTAATAGCGATTCTAAATAAAAGAAAGGTATTATAGTAAGCCCTTCCAGATTGATTCCCCGCGCACAAACAAGTTAATTAATTACTTTTGACGAAGCTGAGTTTGATCGCTGTTTATTCGCGGCCTGTCAAGTTGAATAAAGGTTCGCGTGGCCGTTCCCGTCCTTCCCTTTTCCCACGAAGGAATCAAATTAAAAAAAACACTCCCGCTCCATTGCAATTCTCCGCGTTGCGTATTGAATCAGGGGTAAGGGGGGGGGGGGACGCGCAGAAAATGAGAGTTCTTCCCCGGGCGGACTTCGTTAAAACGGATGCAGTCGGTCGGCGGCTCCTTTCTTCATTAGAAAAAGAAACTTTCCGCCGGGCGAGCGGCATCGGGAACGATTTCTTTACGACGACGATGAAAGCGCTTACGGACAAATTGCGATCACAGAGCTTTCTCGTCAGCGCGACACGCTGGCGAAATGACGATCAAATTAGCCATCACTCGGATTACTTAATCGCCCAACGAAGTGCGGCCGGAGCTTACAAAACTCGGATTAATCCTTTGCCGCGTGGCAGGATTGAAATCCTGATCTCGCGTTCGTTCATCGAATTACATATACCTACGTACATATTCGTCCCCCTTTTCGTTACATCTTTCGCTATAATTTTACAAGCATATTCGTGTATTTTCCGCGACCTACAATTAAATCAATCTAAATAATCGTCGAAATAAAAGCGGAACATTTTAACTTGTTTCAAGAAGAAAATGAATTTTATGTAAATTGACCGGTTTTATGCTTTCAATTTAAATTAAAATTTTTCAACCACCCCTTTATTTTCACGATAATATAATATACGTCATATATTGGGTACTATATACTCTCTTCCTCCGTTTCTCGAATTTGAATTTGATGCGCATAAAATGATGGAGCCCCGACAGCCCCGAAAGACTACGGCGCGTAAGTTGCGACGTGCATAAAAGCGCCTTAGTACGTTTCAGTGGTCACTTTGTGGTCACTAATACTAAACGTCTCACTCGAATTGACATTTTCCGGTAGTTACCACCGGCAGCCACACGAACCGCAAAAAGTTGAGAGTGAAAAAGGAAAAACGCTCGCCCCCTTAACCCCCCATAAGGGAGGGAACATCCTGAAACAGGGTCAACGACGAGAAGTTAAACCGCTCGAATCTGATTCAGCGATCTCGTGTCCTATCTCGGGCTCCTCTAGAGCCAATCGTATTTACGAGTGGACGCGTAAATGGACATTTTGCGCGAAACAAAGCGAAATGGCGAACTGAACCTTGAACGCACAGACGACTCTTGGCAAATGGCGGGGTCGGGCGGGCTTCCTTAAATTAATGTACGCTCGATATGCGTCGCGCGACAACGTCAGCGCGCCGGTGAAATTTCATTTCACATTCGACAAGAATGAAATTTCGAATGCAGATTAGTTTCTTGTGCAAGTGCGTCGCCGTGGCGCCTCCGCGCCCGACGGAGAAACCGCAAGAATTACAACCGCCATATAATGCCCGCATTGTAAAAACCATTTGCTCGTATTCGCACGCGCTTATGCCCTACATGACGTTGCTTTACCTACCGTAGATCGCATTAAGGCGACGCGATACGCGCCAGTAATTTTTTTCTATCGCGATTCTTGCAGCCGGCACTTGTCGGGAATAATTAAAATTCTGTAACGAGGTTTTCGCGCGAGACCACTTTGTGTTGTTAGCGTAAACTGGTCCTTGCGAGACGCCGCGCGACTCGCTGAAAAGATAATCAAACAGAGCCTGAATTCATCATGACAAGATGTTCTTTACCTCGAATCGCAACGGAGATGCATTCGGATTATGGACACATTTATCACGTGACTGCGGCATGGTTTAATTTCCAGCTATGTGCATCTAAAAGTTTCACCATTAGGAAGATTTGAATTTTATGCGTTTAAATGAACTCATTAGAAAGGAAACTTTGCGGAAACCGGAGAATTTTAGATTAAATTTGAAGTAGTTATATCATAAAATATTCATAGTATATAATAATCTTATGCAATTTCTAGTGGCTTCCATTTGTTTCTAAAACCAGCCGCGAGCATAATTTAAATAATTATTCCAAGTATAAGGCTAGAAGTATATACAAACTTATTAAGAATATTCCAATTGCTGTTATACTAAAACGTTGCTTTAAATCCGCTCCGCGCGCTAAGCGAGTGTACGCGACATATGATTATAATACGCGATAATTTTTTGACATTGTGCGGCGTGGACCCCCCCCCCCTCTCTCTCTCTCTCTCTCTTTCTCTCTCTTTCGACCGCTCCCACCTTCAATTACGAATGTGGTAATAATCGCGCGGCTCGTTCGAAAGTATCACGTACCGAAATGTTACAATGGCCTGGCCATAAATTACCGAACTCAGGTGTACACGACTTGGGCTTAGCTCCGCGCGTCTGACTAATCACGGACTGTAACCACTGCGAGGTTACTCTAATACTTCAGAGATCCCCAATAATTTGCGATCGGCCAAACGTATCGCCCCTTCGTTACACGATCTGCTATTCTCGGTGCTATTCTCGTGAAATTCACGTTAGGTACGTTCGTGCAATAAGCACACCTTTCAAAAGTCAAGCTGATCGATATTCTATATTTCATAAATTTCTTCATTCTAATAGGAGAGTACACGATTGGTGTATAATTTCGTCAATTTTCTCTACTTGTTCTTTCGCGAGGTTGATTCTGGATTCCGAGAGGGGCTCGCACGAATAGGTAACAAAGATGTGGGGAGCGTTCAAAGATATCGAAAATATTATTTCTTACCGTAATACGCAACTTTTATTCGGGTCGTTTCTCATGTTTAGAATTTAAATGGATGCAAATAATAACGCAGGTATTTTGCCGCCACAAAACCGACGGAGCTGAACGAAAATGAGCAGGGCAGGGTCGACACAAAAGTGTTTCAACTGAAAATTTGCACAAAATGCACAAAGGCGCAGCGTAAGACAAAGGGGCTCGTCTTCGTTCTTGGTTTCGAATTGTCGTCCTAAACCCGTGTAAAACAATACGGCTCGTCTACCATGACGCGCGACTCTCCATTCGTCGGGGAAGAATTGTCTCGTATACGTCTAATTACTCGATGGTATTGTTTACGCGGAGCTCGTCGTTCGCCAGCCGCCTTTTCGTGCCGGTCTCTTGTTAGTCGAAATCCAAACTCGATATTACTCCGGCCTGTGTATCGAGTAAACGACGGAATCCGCTTTGAATAAAGTCACGTCGCCCGTGGTATATGAGCATGGCGCAGCTCCTCGCTTCACGGACGAGCGTGCAGTAACCGTGCGATATAAAATAGGATAAGCCGCGGTTGTTTCTACCGTCCGTATCGTAAGAACGACACCGACGGCGATACCTCAATACAAATTATTATTCTGTAAAAGCGCCCCAGCTACCTTAGCGCTTACGCATTTCAATTTACAATTTCTTTCCCCGAGAACGCTTTACATTATACAAATTTTCCGTTTACGACACTTTACTGGAACACGCTGGGAGTTATCGCTATTGTCACCGGTTACCTGCGCTGCGAGGGTACTCAGCTCTTGTGTGTATTCGCATTATGTCTGTGAGAGTTGCAAATTTCGCGAACACGCGAACGAGATAGGGAGAGAGAGAGAGAGAACTAGAGAAAGAGCTAGAGAGATAGAGAGAGCTAGAGAGAGATAGAGAGGAAGAGAGTGTTATTTGGGCAACTTTGTGCCACACCGACGTCAAGTTTTATCACCTCGCCTTTTCACTCATCACATTCGGAACTTGTTGGGTAAAGCCGCTACTGCTCATTGCACTCGAGTGGAAAAGCTCGCCGAGTCTCGAACTTGATTCCGCTTCTTGTCGCGCGGGCACGCGCCCACATGATGGATACACTTCGCTCGTATTGCGTGCATCCGGCCGGGGGGAACGATAAATGTACCTAACTTCCACCGTTTTCCGTCGCGGAGTTGTCGTGGGCAAACTTTCGCGCGATGACTCCTCTTTCGAGCGCAACAGCGTGGATACTCGACGTCGCGTTAGAATCTTTGCTCCCCCGGAGGGGCAATCAAGCGTTTACGTATAATACGCTTTAAGCTTTGCGCTCGCATGCAGAGGAGGATGAATTTAATATTACGGTGATTTTGACATACCGCTCATATCAGTTGCAAACAGAACCAATTCAATTATCATTTGTAACTACCAATTGTTATTTGTTTGAGAATAACGCAGTGAAATAAGTGTTGCGTGCAGCAATAGAAAAATCGTCGTAATCTTATATGGGGAATTGTAAGAGAATTGCTTAAATCACGTCGCGCCTCTACGTATGCGTTTCTGCGGGTTAAATAGTTAAATTTGGTGCAGCTACATTACTTATCTCATCCTGAAAATGTAAGGAGAGGGATGTGCGTTATCGTCGTTATTATATAACTGCATGAAGATCGATATGAGTGACACATCAATTTAATATTATGATTCAAAGTGTCTAACAAGTCAGGTGGCTGCGTTGCGCCTCGTAATGGAGTTATCAGTGCGCTGCTGCACAAGAGAAACTTGCCTGATTGGCGTTTAACGCTTGCAACGCTCTAACCGGGTCGCCAAAGGCGATGTTGTTGCGGTGATAAATTTTTTTTAACACACATCTTAACATATTTTCAATTCTCGCTTCATTGCGAGGTGCATTTAATTTCGCCACTAAATCTACGCAATTACGCGTTGCTAACATCCTTGGTGAAAATTCACTTCCTACGATAATATCAAGTTCATATTAAATAAAACCTTGAGGATCATCGAGGAAATTTTAATATTTGATCTCTCACAACGATTTTATATCGAAAAAACCAATTGTTTGTACACCGTTAAATTTCTGTCACGCCAGTTGAGAGAGAAAACAATGGATTGCGCCGTCGCCAAAGATTAACTCGCTTCTTGCACGAGTTTGCGATTGTATGTACCGAAAGATCTCTTACTTTCGTTGTTTGTATATTTTTCTTGATCCTTGATATAGTATCGGGTAAATAAACGGGGCCGCCACCGTCCCTGATATAACCAGAGGAAAAACGGGTGCGCGTTTTTGATCTGTACGCAAAGTCTAGATGAAAAGATAAGGAATATCCCCGTGGAATATCATCACAGACGCTGACACGACTTTAATGTTCCCGCCAGTAATATATTCTACCACGCCTCACGTCTACTTTATTATTTTTATTTTCACCCCAGCCGTGCGCAAACGTCCAAGCCAATAAAGCAACGGGGGGACGCCGTGTTGGTGCGCGATTCGAGGGGATTAATGCTCAGAATCTGTGTCGATTATTTACATATCGGCGATCAAATCGTTTTATCCGCATTTCTTAATACACGATAAAATTGATCGGTGATAAACGATAGGTATTTCCGTGAATGCAATTGCGATCGTATTTGTTATTCTATAACTTTTGATCCTCCTTTGTAGTTGCGTTTCATTTCCAATCATCGAATACAAAGACAGAATAGATTCATTTAATTATATTCATCAATAATTCCTATATAAACCATCAAAAGGATACGCGGGATAAATTATATCTATAATTAACTGACATGACGTGTTTAATTACTCGTGATTCTCGTTAAATATCATTTTTGTCCATGCATTAAGCAATATATTCAATATTTTATTAATTAATAATATAATAATGCGAGAGAACTGTGATATCTCCTACCAAGGATGGCAATCCTTTCATAAATTACGATTCGAAGAATGATTTAAAAACATTATTATTTAAAAAGAGAGCAACGATACGTAAATTAAAATACGCAAAAAGGTGTGCGAAATTAAAGTGATATATAATATATAAAAATTGTGGAAAAAGTAGAAAATTTGGAATAAGTAAATAAACTACTTGGCCAGTTTAAGTGGTGAAATAATTTTTCCTATTATTATATAAAAAATTTACTTGGAGACACGTTACGTAATGCTTGTTACACTTGTTACGTAATACTTAATGTTTCAGCTGGGTCCATGATTGTGGCAAAATGGTGGATTGGCAAAAGGCACTTCTAATGGTGTTACTGGCGTTCCTGATCTATCCAAACGATATTTTTGGTAAGTACGAAATCTTGATCGCCCCTGACACGCAGATTACACACAAGTACAAATATAGCCCGAGGGATTTCGATCAGTCTGTATCAATTATGGAGATGCCCCCTTGGGACGGTAATAGATTTCGGAAAAAACAAGATTAATTTAGCGAAATCCCTTAACGGATCCCCGGGTTGATCCCGGCGATATTAGAATCTCAATAAGAGTAGATACCTATCGTGTCACGCGAACGTGCGCAGATTTCGAGGGCCGCCGAACCCGATGAATACGAGAACCATGAGATATATATCACGCTATGTACGGGCAATTTTGCAACTAAGCCGCCCGACTGTGCGCGACCACCTGTAAATACAATACCGGAACTAATCCGCTTTTGAAACGCACACTTGCACAGCAACGACATACGGCGATATTGGCCTTACGACCTTCCACTCCGGTGAGATATTACTTTTTCTGAATGCCAACGCGTGCTCCAGCTAAAGCGGGCCATTCGCAGTTTCGTTGAAACACGCATATTATCGGTCATTCCACTTTACTGTCCACGCTTATAAATAGAATCGTACATCTTTTGTACAATATTCAAAAAAGTATATATAATAATATATATATATGTATCTATACGTAATATATCGTAATATATCCAGATGAAAATTTTTATGTATGAAATGGATCAATCTTTTCACGGCGCAGATTTTAAAAGAGCTCTAATTACGGCAATATTTAATACTAGAAGCTAAAAGGTTTCGCAGATTAAGCTTAACGATGTAAATAGGTTTTCAGTTGATTTCAAGTGGAATTTATTTCAGAAACAGAAATAAAATGATTTTAATGGAAATGCATCAGAGCACAGGTTTTAATGCTTACATGTTCGAATATCGATAATAATAGCTAATTAATAAACCGATAAATCGGGATTATTTCAGGTATCGTATTAATCATCTATTAATTTCTTCATTATTATATATTTATTAATAATTTATTATATGCATAAACACATACCGCTGCAGACATAAATTTTTTTGCTTTGATTCACAAATGACTGTGAAGGAAAAAATTGTAACAAGCAACAATAAGATAAAGAGACCGATGAGGGAATTGCACAAAAGTGAACATGAATATTTAGCAGTTCTTGTCAATGCATAAAGTCAAATATAATTTATCTTTTGTCTCGAATAACTACATCTAGAGTAAAAAGCTAAATAGACCGTTCAAACGTACAAGCGAATGTCCGCGAGAGGAAATAAAAGATTACGATTTTAATAAAGACTGCAGATACCGTAAGAGACGAGCGACGACGGGAAAGAGAAAAGGAAGGCGGGGCTGGGCGGACCGTGAAGAAAGATAGGTAGATATTATAGTTTGACGTAGACAAGAAAATTTCGCAAACTATCAAGGTTTTATCGTTTCCTCCAGTCGCGCATTCGCATGATAATTTCCACCGAGGCGAAACGTCTTCATAACGGGTGAATGGCATTTGATTACTGACGTCACTCAATTTCAGCCGACCTCGCCCCGCGTTCTCAGCAAGTAAATAAGATTTCCTAGAGGAAAACTAGCGCGCGCAAGGATATTCTTTGCGGATCCATTTCTCGCAAACAGGCAAGCGCCGTGACACCTGCACCCGATACGCATTTCCTTAACGACTGGCATTCTTCCGTTCTATCGTAAATTGCCCAATTTGCATCGTGATCTCGACGAATTGTCGCGGGAATTTACTTTCATCCATCAGATTCCGTTTAACTCTTTTCAAATTCTTCCGTCTAAACATTCATGCTGTATAAGTCTTTATTAGTTTTTGCGCTTAAAATAAAAACTGTGTTTTCATTCAATTTTCAATAACTGCAATCGGTTTTGTGCATTTCAAGAGACAAAATAAAACTCGTCAAGAAACGGTTTTATATTTTTATAAAGATAGAATTAATAACTTATCACGTGAAAGAAAATAGTTTATTGTTTTTTTTTATTATTTTATTTTAAACAGATGATAAATAATACAAAATATTTCCGAAATTTGCCAAAACTTTATTCCCGTTTATTCTATATTTATTAGAAGCAAAAGTAGATACTGAAAATAGATTCTGTTCTAACTGTAAAAACTCAATATGTAGTAAGTGATGATTTATAAATGTTGCTGACGTGTTCGTACGAGTAAAAAAGTAATTCTAGAACAACTAAAAATATTCAACCTTTCAACAGTCATAAATAATCTAAAGTTATCGCCGTTTTTTTTGTTTTAATCTATAATCAATCCTTTTTTAGCAACGCGAATTTTAAAACATATCTTTTAGAATTTAGAATATCTCGTTAAGAGATAATAAATATTATCCATATGCTCACAGAAGTCACAGGTTACGTCTAAATAATTCTTAATATACCTACAAATGTTATGCTTTTGCTATTTTTAATAAAATAATATCATCTTTCATCAATTTAAATCTTCCCAAATATATTTTTGCTGCTTGAAAAACATCTTCCTTCTTTTGTACATTTTCACAAATGTGTACTTTATTGTGTACAATGTGTACGTTTCTTTAAATATGTACATTTCTCTCGGTAAAATTATGCATATTCCCCATATGAGATACACAATACGTCTCGCGTCCCGAAATGTATCGAATAGTTCTAAAACAAATCCAAAGCAGTCCAAAACAGATCTGGAGGAACTTTGTAGACGCTGCCAGCTTCCAGATTGTGGATAGTTGAAGTATGGTTCGTGGAGGAGCATCCACAAAGCAATAATTATAAACACGACGCGAAGGTCCCATCGGGAAGATGTCGAGATGCTTCATTGTGCATCTAATATCGAGCGGTAATGCGTGACGCTGAAAGGAATAAATAAGGACCGGAACGTGCGGACTATAGAAAGACAGCTTCCGGCCAATCGGGAATTTTCACTTATCGACCGCTTAACGAAGGGTGAATGGAAAAGGGATGGCCATTCAGAGGCGGGCAAACGAAAGAATAAATTGAGTTAAATTAAACGAGACCCTTCTTTTTCCGCGGCCTTTCTCAAGGCGTGCGACGTCATCGATGAAGCGATACCGCGATGCAAATTCTCGATCTTATTTAGAAATTTTTCATTTAATCTGAGACGTACTGCTTTCGTCGGAAATACAGCGTATCTTCCATCAACTTTCCAAATCTCTCTCCTTACCTTTGAAAGAGAATTCGCTCGACAAGATCACGTTGAATAAATGTAATAAATGTAATTCATTTTATAAAATTTGAACCACAGTACATTTATTTAATATTTATTCCTTTACTTGTATGTATATAGTAATTAATCTGAAATCTATGGATGCAAGATCCGTGATATTTTTTAATGGAATGTTTTACAAGCCGATATTCGTCTAGAAATGACTACCGCCGCAACGGTTTCGGAAAGCGACAGATGGAAGAACCCTACAATACATTCTATCCTCAACTCTCGCATTTATGCGTCTCGATGAATTTAACGCCGCGCCTGCCGGTATATAGTCGAGCTCTTCCGCTTATGTTTTGCATTACCGGTATACCACCGTCGAATCGCGACAAAACTCACCTCAAACGTCTCGTTACGATAGGCAAAGCCGCTTTTACGAGACAATCGGAAAAATGAGACGGGGGGAAAAACGATGGAAAAAGAGGAATGTAAAAAGCAGGAAAAAAGAAAAGTAAACGGGAAGAGGGAAATTCAACAATAATGCTAGAAAACTATTAACAAGGGTCTTATTATTAGTTAGAAATAAATCGTCGCTTATAATAAATTCATAAGATTACAGAAAAAAATTAATTAAAAAAATTATTAAATCATATAAGCGATGGGATAATTAAATGTGGTGTGCGCAGGAAATATTTTATAAACTTTATATTACAATTTAAAAGTTCTAAGAATATTTTTTTCGAGTAGTCTCGACATTTTGTAATGATGAAAACTCATTTACAAGGGATATTTCTTAATATTCAGTGAGTTTCAGTATGCTAATTGTGAGTATTGGTAAATAAAATTTAATTATATCCATAGAGATAGAGAGAAAGAGATAGAAATAGAGAGAGAGAAAAATTAAATTCCGAGATATCTCTAATTTCAATGATATAGCGAATTCGACAGCTTGCACTAGTGCGCATTGACTGCACACCAAAACTTGTTCAGAATCTACTCTTACATTTATGGTCATCTCAAACTGTTCAAAAACTATTTAGCCAAAAAAATGATCCGTATAAATGCTATGCAGATCATTTTACTTGCTTAGAAGTATTTCAAAATGTATTTGAGATGATCCTTGAATACAAGAATTGACTGTGAACAAGCCTTAATGCACACTAGTGCAAGCTGCCGAATTCGCTATTAGATACATCTCTTATGCCAAGCAATTAAAGTTTTATTAAAGATCGATTAATTTGCTAAAATACCAATAAGATAAAAGCGATTGATATGAGAGAAAGTAATTAAATATGGATGTATTTGCTATACTGCAGTAGAACATAAATAGTAAAAGAAGAAGGAGAAAGCTTGGATAAAACAGAATCTCAAAAAGAGATAGAGAGAAAAAAGGAGCCTAGGGATACAAAACGAGAAAAATGAAACGCTGAAACTCGGGAACGACTTTCCGTCGAGAGTCGCCTTTGCGAATATTTCTTTAGCCGGGCAAAGTTACGGGCGGGTGATGGCTGTTTGGGTGACGAGATTTGTAGAGTGTCTGTTTGCTTGTTTGGCCGTTTACTTTGGCCACTCGCGATGGAGGAAAGTGCGTTTAGAGGCGCGCAAGCGGTGCCGGGACCAAGGAGATACGATCTTTCTCCCCAATGCAAGGTATTAAAAGCGTTGTTCGTAAAATATATATATATATATGTAGCGACATGCCGCTCCTGCACGGGAATAGTGGAACAAGTAAAAAATATAAGTGTTTGCGCTTTTATAATTTATCTAACTCGAACTTTTATCCAGTAACGTGACATTAATGTAGTTACAAAAACCTCGTCCAAAAATGCACCATAAGATTGTACTTCGTTTAAAAGTAGCGAAAATGAAGAGAAGGGACGTTTGAAAAATATATTCTCGCATGGAGGAAGATCTATTCAGCGAGAAAGGAAACCGACGAAAATAATTTAACAGATCATGCGGTTGTAACTACAATCCGCTCTAATTGACAGTTTAAAATCTCTTTTTGTAAAATACTATTTTTGACTTGTCATTTTTCTCGCGCAGGAGCAACATCGATTTATTCGTGCACCTAATACCCGATCGAATAATTAGAAACGTCTCTACGTTATCTTCATACGTGTTTTTATTTGCTATTTCAAGGGAGTCGGTTTTATCCTTTGTGCAACACTTTTATTATATAATAAATAATAATCAAATAATGTACGCCAAATAATTGGCTAGTGATATTTTTAGCAAACACACAAAAATGCAAAAAATTTATATCAATATTTTTCTTTAGTATTTTAATTTTTGACTGTCATTGCGCGATATACGTAAATGAGGCTGTCATTATCAACGTACTGAGTGAACGCGTGCAAAGTGCATTCTAGCGCGACGAGTTAAACATGTAGTTAATATTACCTCAATTGATACATTGCAGCAGTAGTTTAGTCGACGCTTCGGATGCACGATTACATGCGCGATATGCGTGGATTGAGCAATACGAAGTTCATTTGCCACGAATTTCTAGCGCGTGAAAAATCTCGGAAAAGAAGGGAAAAATATGGAATTATTCTATCATGCATATTTTTAACACAATTCTATGAAAGATTAAGATTCTATTTAATAGTTGGTTACGTAAATGTGCTGTAAATTTTTTTTAATTTACACTTTTATTAATTAAACCGATAACCTAATGAAACGTTTTATTCGCTTCGCTAATTAATATTTCTTATGCCTTAATTTACAAAAAAGTAGTTATTATATATTAGATATAAATGTATGCAATATTTCGTAATAAAAATTGGGAAAATAAGTCTTATAATTTATTATCGTACATAAACTTTATGAAACAAATACAACAAAAATCTATAAAAAAAAATAGTAAATTCGATATATGCAGAATAGAACAATTTATCCCAAATGTTAAGCCTAATAAGCACAAATTAATAATCATTAATAAATGAATATTCTTCCAGGTAATTATTGGTATTGCGTGAATTTCATCAAATACGCTTTTGCATCGTTCGATGTGCGCGTGCACGAAATGATGCGCAAAATTATTGTCAAATAACGCTTGACCAATAGGGAGTAAATAATTGCGCGGTGCGATGCTATTTATGAGATAAATTGCTCAAATCACCGCAGTAATCGATAGTTTATTTTTCCTTCTCTCGCCATCAGTTTATTTTCCAACGCTTCAACCTGCATCTCTACTCGCGTATGCATTTCATAGCAAACATGTTACGTACGCTAAAAACGTTTGCAGTTATTTAACTAACAAATATTTATTAATGTATTGACAAAAGAATTTACCTTAACTATTTCCTGAACATAGCCGAACAATATTTTTAACGAATTAAAATAATTTAATTAAGTGACTGTCCGCCTCTAAATATAAAAAATAGAAATTTAATTTCCGCGAGAGAGTAAAAAATGAATGAGAGCTTCGCCATTTTCCGGAGTGAACTATCACTGTAACGGTATTAACGCGAAAAACGGCCCTCGAAGAATGGGAAGCCCCAGCGCGAAAATTACCCGAATTATCTCGAAATAGCGACACGACGCTGGGATTAATAAGACTTGCTTGTTACGGGCAAAGGGATCGTATGTCGAAAGCTACTAATTCGGGCCACGGGCTCGACATTTCTGCGCGACGAAGAATGTTACGATATTTAATATCCATAACAACTTATTTTCCCGGCGGAAGTTCGATAATAAGCTACTCGCAATTTTCAACAAAGTTTCCGGATGGAAAATCGCGGCTTCTCGTGTACTCTTCGCAGCAATGTTGACGAGTACGACGCGCGGTAAGTAATTTATGCCAGTGAAACTTTTTAATATTAATAAAATGCGGATAGGTTATTGACAACTTTCTGGCTTTTCCGGCAGTGCCTTAAAACAACTTACGACCACGCTCGATTAAAAATCCGAAGGAGCATCAACGCTCGTGAAATAAAGACACGAGATGTATCGGAGAAGTTCTTTAATATCCCCGCATTTTTCTTTACGACCCTCTACGATTTGCTTGGTTTAGATTTTTTATTTTCTCACCCCTTAAAAATTGTCTAATCATGCGCTGCGCTTGGCGCGCAAAAATTAAATTCCTAATGAAATTTAAATGCAATATTCTCCATTATAATGTTTTTCAAGAAAATTTCTTTTCTTGAAAATAATTAAAGCTGTGTACGTTGCGCTATGTAGCGCTTTAATTGCGAACATTACTTTCGCAAAACAAATGACTGCGACCCGGTTTACGTATTCCGGAGTTGCATTTTAACTTTTCACATGGCGATGCTCGTATCAACCCCGCATAGCCGTTGACAACGAAGTATTATTGCGGTTTCTTTTCTTTAATACTTGTGTTGATCCTGTTATTCCTGTTATAAGATCTCAAACTCTTTTTTTTTTAATTGAGCTTCAATCAGCTTTGTGTTGTCACCAGTTGTCAGATTCTTCTTCCTCCTGAAAATTGTTCTATTCCCGCAGTTTTCTCTTGTCTGTTTAATTTTCCACAACTATCCCGTCCTATTCGCTTGCAGTCATCGTTTACCATTTTAATTGCGTCGGCTATAGATGAAGTGTCACATTTAGATCAGGAAGCATTGCGAAGGTCATAATTTACTTCAGAAGATAATTATTAATCAAAATTATTTCGCGTCAAGCTGCATTTTCGTTTATTTTACGCAGTCATTTTCGATATGTCACTTTTTAATGGGTTTTGAATGTCAATGTAATTAAAGATCTTTTATTACAGTTACAAGTTTCATTCAAACATATCGTTATATTCACGGGGTAATGAGAAATCGGATAATCGAAAATTAATAGCTCGAATTACAACGAAATTGTTTCGGTTCATACATTTGTCGCATTCTAATTAATTTCATATACTCGCTGTCCGCATAGATATGGCAACTTGGAGAGACAATTTCAAAAATGCTCAATTTTAGAGATCTAATTTTGAAAATTTCCTCCTATTTAAATCCGTCGAATGATGACGAGTTTGTCCAATTAAAACAAAATTATAATAAAAGGTGACGGTTAAGCTGATTATCGTAACTCAATATTGTCAATTTCCTTGCCGTTAAACTATAACAATATTACGCCACGTTTCTTCCCGCCGACGAAGGTGCGATTGAGCGATAACGATTCGCGTATGGATCTTTAAGACAAAGACACTTAATCGGGGAAAATTAGTTTTAAAAATAAACGCAACAATAGAGCTGCAAATACGCGACGAGTGAACTGAATTTTTTTTTAAATTTAATCAATTAACAGGTTAATGTTTCGCATAACGCCAGGCTAATCTCGCGTATCGCAGAATACAAAAA
This sequence comes from Vollenhovia emeryi, assembly GCF_000949405.1. NCBI lineage: Eukaryota > Metazoa > Arthropoda > Insecta > Hymenoptera > Formicidae > Vollenhovia > Vollenhovia emeryi. The sequence continues at coordinate 2,479,731 of NW_011967240.1, read as the reverse complement.
AAACTCAAAATCGAGTAGCTTATGCAGCAGCTGGGACAGAAATTTCTGCAGAAGTATCATTGTCCTGTTTACCCCGTTGTACGCTGCTGTCGCGGATACTTTTAGCAAGAATTCATACGAAAATGTTATCGGGCGCGCGTGCATCTCGTTGGAAGCCCATTTGATACGGTACATATTCTACGTGTACGGATGTTCCTAGACACGCAGACTTCGAGTACCAAAACAGCCTGTTACGCGAGGATCGCGAAATATGGGAACAATAGCAAAAAGTCAGCCCTTCTTATTTGTTCGCAGTAGAATCTCTATTTGCGCGAGAAAATGCATTCGAGAGACCTCCCCCCCCTGTCGACTCGTCCCTCTCTCTCTGCGTAGTGATCGATTCAATCAACATTTACGTCATCATTCTGTAAACTACCGGATAACCATCTCGACGCGATACTCGGCTGCCGATTACAAGATTAATTTCAATTCACTCGACGCGAGTTGTCGCGCGCGGCGCTTAGTCTATTGGCGAGACGTAAAAAAGTCATTTGATGTTGCGCGCAAACTTTCGTTTTTAGGCGAGCCATTTAGATTCCGCCGTGCATAGATTGTCCTAGATACCCTCTAATCAGAGTCTGGCCAGCAGGCCAGTCTAGGAATGACGCGAGTGAGAAAGAAATATATTCCCTCTCACTCTACATGACGCATATGCTGTACGTGGAGTGCGAGGGAAATATACTTCTTTCTCTTTCGGCATTATTTTGCCGAAACTGCCCGTTGGTCAGACTCTGATTAGAGGGACTCTGGATTGTCCGAGGTGAACGCGCCGAGAGCGGAAAGGAAACGCGGAATTCGAACGAATCTTTTAATACAGAACCGAGTGCATCTTCGGCCATTCTTCCGCGCATTCCATATCCTTCGGTCCCTGTCTCGCCAGGGGAAGCAATTTGTACGTTACGCATCGTGTTTCGCCTTATTTCACGCGCCCGCCGTGTCATATCGAACGCCATCGTCTGTGTAGCGCTATTATTCATAGTGCAGCTGTGAAATAATCCGGGAATACGTGAAAAATATGAGAAAGGAAAAGGAGATGTATTCTGTACATATAGAATGGCGCGTTAGCTATAATCGTGCGTGATGCGATATTTATGGCAGCTGCGTGTGCCGCACGCATAATTTCACATTAGGAAGATAATGGATAATGGAAGCGGTAGCTATGTACGTTTCCACCGCGCAAATTACGTTGTTACGAGATAAGTCGATTTGAAATGATCATATCTACATTAAAGTCGTGCTCCTGTTTTAATTTCTAATGCATTCTAATTTGAAAATTGCACAACGTAAAATTATATTATCTCACAATTGTTTATGGAAATCAAGGTAATTGGTGCAAATTTTGTTTCGCGCAAAGTTAAACCGGGGAAAATAACACAGTTTCATATTATATGTTTTTAATATAATTCTACATATTATTTATTTCATATAGTTGCATTTGTAATACACTATTTTCGAGCCTGACTCGGACAAGGCGAAATTTACAAAAATACTTTTGTTTCAATAATGTCAGTTACAGTCATACAAATCTTTACAATTGCCCAAAAACATTTCTGCTTTAAAACGCATGTGGAAAAATAATTGCGCGCGTCGGTTCTTCCTAAAACTTTTGTCAATTGATAGATAAATTATCGGGGAGCGAACAGGCATGAAGATGATCCGGCATCGATCAACGTTGCTCGTGAATATGGAAGTTTGCATTAAGTGGTGCGCACACGACAGCGATTCTCGTTAATTCGACGTGACGTCTGCGCGTTTAATTTGCAGTCGCGAGACGCATCCCCCGCGTCTCGCCGAGTCGCGTAGCATTCAAGCCTTCTGACGTTTATTCGCTTTCGCATAAAGTGCATTCTGCACGACGGCGAATTGACGTCGCTGTCGAAAAATTGCCGGCGGTGCGCGGTATGCAAATGGCGTATGTATTTTTCACGAACGTCGTACGTATTTTATCGTTTCAGGAGGCGCTTTTCAACCCGAATTCTCCGGCCCTATCACCAATCTAACCGTGCCACTCGGGAGGGACGCCACTTTCACGTGTCTGGTGAAACATCTAGGAGGTTACAGGGTACGTTGTATGAAAAGCGACAGCGGCGTCTGTGATGTCGTAACGCTCGCTTAACTTTTCGTGGTCTCACTTAACTTCTGAAAGGAGACGCCGCCTTTAAAAAGTCATATCTCCCACCAGGTTAAACTTCTGCGGTACACGTCGCGAACATTTTACATTTATTCGAGGTGTGCTGCGTTACAATGTTGACACGGTCCGATAACCGGCACGAAAATCTGGCAAGAGCTGATATCAGACGCGCGAGATAAAAGGCGGCGTAATCGTATTGTTGGAGAATCGTTACGTATTAATGGACATTTATCCGCACGTTTATTCATCGCGACATCCGTAAAGAGAAATTGATATTTCTAGTCCGGAAATTAGTTTTTACTCTCTTCAAAATGAAGGCGGATCCGTAATGAGGGGAAAAAATCCTCGACGAGTACACGGGAAAGACATTTAGCGCTCTGAATAATCTATCCGTGCGATTTTCACGGACGCAAAAGTCGATCCTGTTATCTGCAAAATTCTCACTTAAAAGCGGAAGGAAGTCGAGAGGAATTCTTCCGCGCACTTTGACCCGACTTTTCTTCTTTCAGTCCGACTACGGACAACTTTTACCGATACACGTGTCTATAAGATGATACGAGCGGCTCCTCCGGCATGCGCTAACAACATTTTTCGCGCGGCTGATTTCGCATTACGGAAGACGCTATCGATCGCGGGCGCGATTAAGGAGATGCTGGAGTGATTCTGAATTTTTTTGCACCTTTTGCTCCTAGAACTGTCAATTCGTGAAAACATTTGAATCGTGTATTGCTGAAACACCCTACTTTTTGTAAATTTTCAAGAGGTGAAAAAACTATTCACGTCTGTTTGCAGCGATATTTTTAGGAAATGAGTGCCTTACTTATTGTTAGTTGACAATGACACATTTTATTTTACATGTAGGAAAGCAAGTAACGTAATGTTGGTAAGTTTTTAAAAATTAATTTTGAAAATATCGACTTAGGGACTTTCTAAAATAAACAACCAGATTTAGCAATTAACGTTTATGAACAAAAAAGACAAATTATGGGAACACAAAATAGTAGAAAAATAATTACTTTTTTCTAGGCTGCTTAGTTCCATGATACTTAATTATGTCCTGGTATAGAAATTAACGTTCTTCTGGCACCCACTTTAAAAACAGCTTTAAAATTTCGATTTTAGCTTCCGGCAACGGTAGTCTATTAGTGTACGCTTGTTGCTCTGGTAACTGGATACTTTTTGTATTTTTGTATGACTTAGGCATAGACACAGTAAATATAGACTGAGCGTCCCGTTGAATAAGCTGAAGCTTGTGACGAGAGAGACAGAGAAGA
>NW_011967240.1:2449445-2475419 GCF_000949405.1 Vollenhovia emeryi | reverse complement strand
ACAAATGTTTCCGCGAACTGACAGTTTTTAGGTTAGAAAGGTGCAAAAGTGCAAAATCACTCCAGCATCCCCTTAAGAAGACTTTCTTTCTCTGTCTCACCATCGTGACAAGGGAGAATCACGCCTGTGTAGTACTGAGTAGGCGATTCTTTTCTTTCACGATGGTGTAAGACAGAGAAAGAAAGTCTTAAATCTTCTTCCTCTCTCTCTTCACAAGCTTCAGCTTATTCAATGGGACGCTCAGTCTATTTTTACTATGTCTATGTACTTAGGTAAACGTAGATTAGTAAGTGTATACCACATGAGTCCATTTATGAATTCAGAAGCCTTTAGAATAGCAAATGTGTCATATTTAAAATACGCAAACAACACTATGGAATAAAGGAACTTGAGGTGTTTCAGCACTAAACGATGCAAGCTGACCTAAATTGCAGTGTGTGCGTCAAAACTCAATAGTGTCAAAAAGTGACTTAGGGTGTTTCAGCAATACACGATTCATTTGCGTAACATACAAATTATGTGACTCTTGTGTACAGACCGGACGGTGTTTCATTAATCGAACCAAATCAGAGAACAACATGGTATATCATAGAAATTAAATTTAGAAACCTAAGAAAAATCTATTCGCTCGAATAAATTAGGTAACTTCTAACTCACTCGAGTGAATAGACTTTTTATTAAGCTTCTAAACTTAATTTCAACGATACCACGCTGTTCTCTGATTCAGTCCGATTAGCGGAGCACTGTCTGCACACAAAAGCCACAATAATTTGTATATTAGACAAATGTTTTCATGAATCGACATTTCTGGATGCAAAAAGTGCAAAAGAAGCGGAATCACTCCAGCATCCCTTTAACGGCGGAATAACTTGACTAACGCGCAACGCTCTTAAATTCTGCCGCAAATTCGCTTCGTTTTTACGCCGGCGGAATTTAATAACAATTTCCTATGCACGGCCATATAGTGGGATTATCTTTTTCACGCATTATCGTTTCTCTTTGCGCTTTCGCAAATTGCATTACGCTACGGCGAGAACCGGTATAACCGGCAACTACATTACGGCATAACCAGTTGCTCCTGGCCGGCCTGCTATTTGCCCGTAGTCGGTCAGGGTACGCTCGGATGTGTAGACTAGAGCTCGCTATCCATATCTGACGTCCGGCGAAATTGTAAACTGTAGAATGGAGTACACGATTACGTTTCACATCGTGCCGAATCTCCGCCGGCAGTCCGGTGAAGTAGAAGTGAAATATCAATATACCCGAGCGCGTAATATATATTCCATTCGCGTATTCATTCGGCCGTGCTTCCGCTTCGATCTTTCGCTGCGTGTCACAGATTGCGCAATTATTATTACCGTTAATTTAATCGCGCGGAACAATGGGGACATCGATTACGTGCAAATAAACGTCAACGCCTCGTATCGGTCAAATTAAAACGTCGTCCCTCTGAGCGGGGAATCGTAATAATTAAATTTGCGTCAAGTACAATCGCGATGCGCCCGCGCCGGGGATCCGCCGTTGCCGGACACGGCCGGGGAGAAGAAGACGGCCTCGCCATTTATAATTCACTACCTGTGGGGATCTGAAAGTCAAATCCGAGTGATTGACTCGCAAGCGACCCGTTTTATCGCTGCTTCTTTAAACGATTCTAAATCAAGCAACCGAGATATCTGCTGAGGAATCTTTGATCATTGTAATTAAAATCGATGAATCTGTCGTGAAAGAAAAGAACGTCTTGGCTTCTTTTATCGTCGTTTCTCCTGATCCTCCTCCTTTTAATTACGATGATCGAGTGCGACACGCACACGCGAAAATAATGACGGAACGCTGCCTTTACGTCTTGGTCTCTTTCTTATTTACTGATTGAAGTGGTACGCGCGCGGCGTAATTGCGAACGTGGAAGCGCGTGTGCGTGCGCTCGCTCGCATGAAATCGCGAGAGCTCGTCGCTTCATTCGGAATATTCTAAGGAAAATGCAAATACCGCCTGGAAGTTTGGCCAAGGGGAATCACGCGTGTCGATCCGCACGTATGTGTGTGTGTGTGTGTAAGCGTGTGTGCATGCATGCACATCCCGGGACAGGCATCCCCCGCATCTGTTTGTATTCCGCAGTCGGATGCCTGTGAGGAAATTGCGGCGTCTTCGGCGAAATCCGCGACGCCGTCACCGCGATTTCCGGCACCGACCCCGGCGCCCCCCCGCAGTTCTCCATCTCCCTCGCCTATTAAGGCCCCGATCTGGGGGCGATTGATGTTCCAGGTCGGTTGGGTAAAGGCGGACACGAAGGCGATCCAGGCGATACACGACCACGTGATCACGCACAACCAGAGGGTGTCCGTGTCCCATAGCGACCACTCGATATGGAACCTGCACATCAAGGGCGTCCAGAAAGAGGACGGCGGCCTTTATATGTGTCAAATCAATACGGATCCCATGAAGAGTCAGGTATATACCGCACTAAACTCCTTGAAATTGATACAGGCCGACGAATACGGAGCGATGATCAATTCGGGCACGTGTCGCCGCAAAGCCCCCGACCGATCCGAGCAGTCGGGGCTTCGCTGAGAAAGAAAATGATGTCGCAACTGCAGCGACAATTTTCTAGATACGAAAAAATAACGGAGATATCTAAATGAATAGCGGAATACCGCGAAATCGCGTATGTTTTGTCTTTAATCAATTTAAATAACAGAAACGGAATTTCTCTCTGAACTGTTGGCGCATGTTGGGAAGAAAGTCTTTTCGTGACGCCCATCCATTATAACATTTGATTGCGGTACATAAACTATTGTAATATTAGCTATTGTTCCACACACAGATACTTAATATGATTATATCAGTAATTATATAAAAAAAAGGTATCGACTATCATAAGTAAGGAAGTAGAACAGGCAACAGAGACTTAATTAACTGCAGAACTATAAGGATAATACAGAACATAGATGGCTTACGCCTAGTAAATCTTAGATGTAATTAAAGTAATATTCCAACATAAACAGTTATATTCCTTGCAAAGATTGTTCTAGCAATGGTACTGAAATTCATTTTTATCCGATGTGAATGATTAATAAAATTGAGTGAAGCTTATTGTCGCCAGTTGTAATTAAACAAAGGGAATTTTTTTTAAAAGTCGACCAGATTGACAAACAATGATCTTTATTTAAGTCACAACGTTTCGACCTCTTTATCGGATCCTTTTCAAGTACAATCTGGAAACAAGTTTCAAATGCTCAAACCGCAATACAAAGAAAAGAACTTTTAGTATGTACATAAGTATATGTATTACAAAGGAGAAAAATACCTAATGTTGACTGAAAACATTAATTTATGCCGAAACAAAATGAGTTCATGAGTCTGTGACAGCAAATTTATCATGTTATATTTTATTATAATACAAATTTATATCTGAAATTATTACGGGTAAAAATAAATAGATAAATCGTAAGATAATAAGTTAGAGAAATTAATTAATGAATAAATTAGGAGTAGGAATCAAAAACCAGTCAAAAAATAGATAAAAGTAAGATAATAAGTTAGAGAAATTAATTAATTAATAAATATAGTGCAAGAGTAAAAAAAAAAGATTAATATTTAATCATGTAGACCTAAACTCTTCGAAAGGTATTCCTAGGAAGTTGCTGCTACAAATTTTGTAGGCTACAAACAATCAGTATCTTCTAACAGATACACTAAGTAGCGAAAAATTTTTGTTGCGAGGCCTAGAAATCCAGGCGTCAGTCAGATAGTTTTTTTTAGTGACTCCTTCATCCCCGAACAATGCCAGCGAGTCGTTTATTTACTGCATCTTGCAGATACAATTGGAAGCGCTTCTTTTCGAGACTGTCCGATGTATAACGATGCTGTCGATTTATTCGCGAGTGACTATCGCGAGCGAATTAACCGTCAGTCTCGCCGAAAGTTTTTCCAATTGTCACGCGTTTCAATTACGAACTTTCCGGCCCATTCGTTCGAATCGGGACGTCCGTTTCGGGCGTTTCTAGCCGCGCCTTAATGTTTCTCGTCGCGGCGTTAATGCCGACCAGCCAGGGTAAATCTAACGAGGCACAAGTTCCGCGAGCGATCGCGGGCACGCGAGAGCGACGACATCGCGGCGACGGTAGTGGAAGTATCGTTAGGAAGTTCCCGGGGGAACGCTTCTAATAGCAGTTCGGCGCCGTTTTAGAAATGCGCGAAGCCGCGGAAGGAACGCGCGGAATTTACTTAGGCGCGGAAACGGCGGTCTATTCGCCCGCTTCGAGCATTTTCGGTAGTTACGCTCTCCTCCTTCGCTCGTCTAACTAAAACGGCTAAAGCGGTTTCTTCAGAATTCCCTGAAAGAAACGGCTAGATTTGCTAAACGCACGTGCCAGGGTGATCGTGACAATTTTAACTACGATAAATAACATTTATTCAACGTTTTCATTTTTCAATACTTCTTCGGGTGTCAGACGCTCTCCTCCTTCGCTCGTCTAACTAAAATGACTAAAGTGGTTTTTTCAGAATTTAAAAAAAATGGCTTGATTTGCCAAACGTACGTGCCAGGGTGAGGGTGACAATTTTAACTACGATAAATAAAATTTATTCAACATTTTCATTTTTCTATAATTCTTCGAGTGTCAGATACTCCGGAGCCAATGGCGATAACTTAATTGAGCTGGAAGTTCAATTGAATAAAAAGTTATTTATACTTTTTCACGCCGCACCTATGTTTTCTATTAAATACTCATCTCGTTACTTCGCCTCGGTGTGTAAGCCTGATACATATAATCCTTGTTTGAAATTAGCCGTGGTGAACCAACAAACTCGGTGAAATAACTAATTGGGACGACCCTATCGACTGTATTTAGGTCGATAAAACATGGAGACCGGTTTGTCAGCGGACGAAAGGTCACATGATTTCGACGAGGTAAATTCGTCCCTCACATTATGTATATTTTATTACATATTTTATCTGGTAATGTTATATGCACATGTTACGTAAACACGTTACGAAGATTTCATTTAGTACGTTTGGGCATAATCTATATCATAGATGGACCAAAATCATGAAAATTTCACTCCACTGCATTAAGTTTCAGTTTATAAATCGTACTAGGTTTATCTTGATTTTAATATGAAAACTGCGCACGATTCGACAAAAATATAAGCTTGATACATTAATTTTTATTTAATAAAGACGCATAAAAGAAATTCGATAAGGTAACGTATTGTAATATTTCTCTCTCTCTCTCTCTCTCTCTCTCTCTCTCTCGCGTGCGCGCGTTTTTTTCTCTCTGCGACGAGTATATTTTCAACAAAATATACCCTATAAAATAATGGTAATGTGGGTAAATAAATATTCCATGCCGTTCCACGACAATCGATTTTAAGAAAACGCGACTTCTCGTGTTCTTGCCTGAACTTAACTTCGCGAAGGATAACCGTTTTCCAATAGAGATATAGTTCATAAAATAACCAGCGAATGTGAATCGTATCTTTAGCGTTTTCTATTTTCAGAATAATCTGAGAGAAAAATTGTTCCGCACGTCATAAACGATCTCGCAATCAAGCACGAGAAATAAGTTAAGGTCTTTGTATAGGAATTGTCTAAAAATACTTGCCTATATTTTCATTTATTCGTGGACGCTGATCATTTGAAATCGATTACTTTTTAATGGAAGCTCGTTAAGCTGAACATTTTCGCGATCTTTTAACGTCGAGATGTCTTGACATTTTTTGCGACTGAAAAATAAATAGGGCACAATTTGTATTTGTCAACGTAATCGCCGATCTTGTTTTGCATTTCGCGGTATACGCCGCGAAAATCGGTTGCGATAAGTTGCCGAACTGCGAGCGAAACAATTAATCGAGCGACCCGCTGCCGGTGATGCCCGGCATCGATAAAGTGCCAAGATGCGCCCGAGTTAATCGATAGTTTCTCAGTTACAATCGGACCGCGTCCCACTTGGCTCACGCAATTAATCATCCCCCGGGCTTCAGTTTGCCAACTATCATTAACATAATCCATTGGTATAATACGCACGATCGTATTCACATTAGAACATAGGGAATCAGGGATATCTTTCGAGGACTACGTTGTCTCGTTAAACTTTCATCCGAAGAGAATGTCTTTCCCTCGCTGAAAGTCACCGCCTTTCGAACTACGATACCCAAGTGCTACTGGGACCGAATCTAAAATTGAGAAATCTGGGAGTTAAACCTAATCGTTGACAGAGAAATATTGATCGATTAGATGAATTTCGAAACCGCGCAATCTACCACAAACGTAACACAATAGCTGGCCGATAAATGTAATCTTGGTTTAATAATCAAGTTTGCTGGTTTACTGGTTTATTCATGATAAACATCGCGTATCATTATCGTTATTCGCGTTTCCGATGAAACCTTGATGCGACGTGAGCGCGAGAGAGCGGGGAGGCCGTGGCGAAAGAGACGCAAACGGAGCGGAGAAGAGATCTGGAGCGCGCGAGAGCGGAGGCGCGGCGACAATCGCTCGCAGCCTCGTTTACACACATCTCGATACTTTCCGCCGCCCGTAATCGTCGTCGGTGACGCGCGATAGCAAACCGCAGGGATATTAACCGTCTACCGTCGAGCTGCCGTCGAGTATTAGCTGCCGCCGACATAACAATCTGCACAAGTATCGAAGGCATTTCGCGTGCGCGCGGCTGGCAGACCCGCGGCATACTTAACGAGCCCGGGAACTTAACGAGCCGTCCTCGTCAGTTCGGCTACACGTTTATGAACACCGCCTCAAGTGGCGCTTAAATCCTCCTCATCTCTCCTCACCCGCCGACCCGTTTCGAATTACGGCTGCGTATATAGTCTTATCAGAAAAGGATTGGAATATTAAGTCGCGTTTAACGACTATTCTATACGCGGCCGGCATAGTAATCGCCGATAAGTTGATCCGCTCCTCTCGCTCCGCCCCGAGTCTACTTGTACCATATATGCGACTGTTGAAAAATCACAAAATATTAATTGCCAAATATACATTTTTTTTCCGACCGCACGCAAATTCATTTGAGTCAAACAACGACGTGGCAACGAGCGAGTCTTGAAAACTCGCACGCTCTCTCTTTACATACGCGACATTGCGCGGTTTAGACGGTAATTAGTCGCGTAAAACTTACGAGCCTCGCGAGCGCGGAGCCGCAGAGATTTTTCTCGCGGTGCGAAAGACGCTTAACGAGCCACTTTAGTTTAACGCGCGCCAGTCCGCGCTCGTCCCCTCGGATAACATTTGCGTTGTCTTACCGGAGAGAGCGGAGTCGACCGCGGTTGTCTGGTTGCTTTAAAGTAACACCTCATCCGCCTCTTGCCGGCAAAGTGATACGGTACGAGACGCCACTGGAAGTCGAGATCTAATTTTCCGACATTTCGGATTGAATTCGCCCGAGCCCCGCCCCTGCCAGCCGGAGTTTCCCTCTTTTCGCGAAGGAAGAAGGCTGTAATCTTAAATAGTGCGCGGAGCGTAACATAGCGATGGCTGCTGGTGAGACGGCGGCAGGTGCCTGCTCTCCGATCTCTCTTGTCGTTCTTACTTTACGAGGCACTAAGCTAAATAACGAACGCTCTGCGAGCAACACCGTTGAATGCCCCGGCCAATCGTTCGAGGATTTTTCATGGGGGGAATGAATGTGAAATATAAATAAGCCATAGGGATAGAGGGACGAGATATACAAAGGGTAAAAAAAAATGTCTCTCTCTCTCTCTCGCTCGCTCTCTCGCAGAAATAGATCTTTCGAGCAACGTGAAATCATTTTGCATTGAGATGCCGCACATCTTATTCCACAATCGAATCTACCTTCTAGTTGGTTGAATTCTGTGATTATTATTATCCTATTGTCTATCGGCGATATCTCATTTCTTCTGCCTTGTTTCTCATCCTGCGCCGTGCTCTTGTCTATTTCACGTTGCTCTTTGCCTTCCGAGACGGACATGGTTTGCCGCGAGCAGCCAGGCTATAGTGATTTTGCCGGGGCATCCTTCGACAAATCCGACAGGAAACGGAGTCGAGACACAGATCTTGTAACTAACAATATAAGTGAAATACGCGAACAGCGACGTAGAATGTATTATATTACACGTAATCTTAATCAGTTATAAAAATAAGCTATAGATAAAAATCGCATGTTATATTCGTTATACACTAGACGTTTCTGTTATTATTTCTATATAACGGGAAAATTTGGGAATATGTAGTGTTTAGAAAATCCGTCAAACGCTTTGAAAACCCATGTCGAAATTTGTTCCCCATTCATCGGATCACTAAAAACGACCGATAGTCAACGATTGACGAGAGATGACAAGTAGACAAATGCTTCCTCCATAAGAGCTCTTCCGTTATTTCCGAGGGGGAAACCGCTGACCAAAATGTTGTACGCCAACGCCCACTAATGCCCAGTGGGCATTACTTTATCTTATTGCCTTATTTTATCTTTATAATGCCCCAGCAAGGCCTAGTGCCGAAACTAATGCCCAGTAATGCCGCAAATCTGTACACCACAATGCCCTCAGCGGTTTCCCCCTCGGTAGGGGAGGGAAACTTTCAGATCGCCGTTTCTTTTCTCCTCGTTCCGCGCGCATACACTTACATCAACAGTTAAAACACGACCCCGTCACCCTCCGCAAAGGATGCCGTCTCGCCTCTCGTAACTATATTTCCTCGTTGCCGAATACGGTGGCGCCCTTCGCGCGTCGCTTATAATTCCGACTGCGTGTCTGATAAAATTTACGTGTACGTATGGAGGGGCGTCGGCTTGCAACGTCGGCATGTGCGTCGTCTTTCTTGAAATTTCGCGTCACTTCTTCAAAGCCATCTGCATAATTCCAGGGCGACGGAAACGCACTGATTTAGTCGGGTAATTGAATCGAACCTCACGAAAATACTGTGTACGCGTGTCCCTCATAAATGTTTTATTGCCTTTGCAACAATTCAGTATAAATCGTGGATGATTTTGTTCATCTCGTATTTATTCCGCTTTATTTCAAATTAATTCATCGAACAAACAAACTTAAATTAACTACTATCGTTTAGCATATCGCATCACGCGCTGCGAGCGCTTAATTAAAATCGTTCACAATTTTTGTTCGTAATTTTCATCGTTGATTTTTATCACACGCCTGGAAATTTTACGTCGCGTCGAATGATGTCGATTCAAACTCGGAGCACGGCGATGACGTTTTTCTTAACGCAATTGCGCAGCACAGCATTTTACAGACACTAAGAACGTAACCACTCGTTTTGTTCGCTTATACCGCTATTACTAAACAATGTGTGGCTTCTCAATTATACTACATGCCTGATTATGTTGAATGGAACTGCGCATACATATGGGTTAATAATGATCCTGCGGTACGAATCTAGCTAACGAGCGATAATGAGTTTCCACGAACGTGTTCTTTGCAAACGCGTTTGCCCTATGATACATTTTGTGAATCGAAATAATTCAGCACACGGTTCATAATTTTTGTATCGTCATCCAAATATCAATTCCCAACAGTTTTTATCTTACCCGTACGCTTTTATTCTCAGTATTGCATTAATAACGCTATCACTCTATATGTATTGTTAAGCTCAGAAATTATTTATGTTTACTTTATACGGTAAGAGTAATTTGCCGACCACAACTGGTTAATCTATTAAAATTTAGTGCACGACGTTTCGGCCAATATTTCTGGTCCTTTTCAAGTGAACTGAATTAATGTTAAAGCCTGTGTCCACAATAGAACTTGGTCCAAGTTCTAATTCCGAGAAATGTGTAGCTAATCAACTCGCAGCTATTCCATAAAAGCTGCAAGTTGATTGGCTACACATTTCTCGAAACTGGACACGGGCCTTTACAGCCATTGCTGCCGATGGTCAAAAATGAAAAGAACTTGTTAGTTGAAGTGAGACCGAACTTGTGCACTAAACTTTAATAAATTAGCCCAGTTGTGCTCGACAAATTATTCTCATTTATTTATCACTGGCAACATTGAGGAAATGCTAACATGGTTTATATGGTAAATAATAATTTCTCGAAGGGGTGAAAATCGCGGAAAATAGGCCTCGCGCAGACAGCGAATAGGCTTCGCGGCTATCAATGGCTCGGGAAACCAGAGACTGACCGATCAACGAGAAGCGGCTTCATTGAGCAAATTACGACGCGGATTGATACAGTCATTTGCAGGCGCATAATAATTAATTTACGGCGCGCGCGGACGTGGAGGAAGGGAGTTTCATAATTCAGTGGCGACACGTACGAGTTTACGCGCTCGGGCACGTGTCTCGCCGCCCTCGTCATCGCCGTCGTCGTCGTCGCGTTAGGTGGTAGGTACGCAGTTTGCATTCGTCGGGACTGTTTCTCGAGCGGCGCGGCGGCGGCTTGCCAGACAACTCGGTTATAACGATTGAAGTTTCGTCGTGGCGTGGATTACATCCTCGTAATTGCGCGCACACACCTCGCGCCTTCGCCACGTCTTAAGCGAGTACGGGGAAACGCACGACGCGGCGGGACTTCCTTTAAATCGAGGGAGCGAAACGAGAATCGAGGGGAAGTACGAGGGAGGATATGAGCAGGAGCGGAGGGGAGACGGGGAGGTCTTTGCACTCGTACTGACGTCTCGTGGCTTGACGCGCGACTGCCGACGAAAGTCGTCCCCGACGCAGACGTTCGGGGGTTGATCCACCTCCTCGATTCCGCCGCTGCGCTCCGCTGTCTCCACTCGCTCGGGAATTATAACGCGATAGCACCTCCGCGCGCTGATAAGCGTCAAATGTGTAGTTACTTAGCGAAGCGCTCTGTCGCCGAGGATTATTTTGCACCCTGTAAGAAAATGCACCACGCATCCCAGCATTTCGATGGCGTCGAGTGTTAACCTGGTTACCTCTGAACAATAAGTCGCGGGGATCCTTGACACACGTAATTTAATCTTGCCTTCCGGCGACTTCAGATCAAGAGCCATCGTTCGGACGTACCGAAATCAGCAATAAACTCGTGTACAATAATTTGAGGAATTATAGCGGAAAGTCCCCTGTTATGAGATAGGATTCTAATATGGGACAGCGGAGTTTCTGTTAAATTAAAAGCATCATCAGGTGATTCCACCATGAAATCTGTGGAAAGTTCCAGTGGAAAATTCATTGTTAGATTGCGTAATCGTTGGGAAAAAAGATTTGTGACTGAATTTGGGTGTTGAAAACCTGCTAACTTATATTAGAAACCTATCTCATAATAGAGAACTTTCCTCTACTATTTACAACTTTATGTTTACGAAAAAAAGAGTGTATTTAAATCTCTTTTATTGTTACATGAAAACAATATTTTATATGACACTAACAAGGAAACGGTCGGAAGTGTCCCTCACCGATTTCGATGCGCTTTGGATATATTGTAGAGCATACAAAAATATTAGACCCGTATTTTTTTAGCGGTTTTTCTCGACGTTTAGGGGGTGAAACAACCCCTCGAAAATAACGGACTTTTTCATTTTTTTTTATGAACATCTTCAAAACTATAAGGTTTATGAAAAAATGTTTTAGACAAAAGTTTGATTGTTTTTCATAGTCTTCACAATGGCATAATCACATTTTTCAAAAATGTAAAATTTTTTAATTTACCTCACCCCATTATTTTTTAAAAATAAAAAAATGTTTTTCAACGCAGAAGTTTAAGAGCATTAACTTTGTCTAGAGCATTTTTTTCATACACCTTATATTTTCGAAGATATTCATTTAAAAATGAACAAAAATCCGTTATTTTCGAGGGGCTGTTTCACCCCCTAACGTCGAGAAAAGTCGCTAAAAAAAATACGGGTCTAATATTTTTCTATGCTCCACAACATATCCGAAGCGCATCGAAGTCGGTGAGGGATACTTCCGATCGTTCCCTTGTAAGCTAATTGTGAATTAATAACAAATGAATGCGTGAAAGCACATTAATCGACACACGATACTCGACGCGTGAGAATAGTTTTCTTTCTGTGTTTTAATAGATAAATTAAACGCGGCTAACAATAAGCAGATTTTTGAACACGTGACTCACGTGCGGGGGCTGTAACTCAGGTGCGTGATTGTTAGGCTTCGCGGCGGACAATAATGATCGCGCCGACTGTTAGTTATGATATTTGGCGCTACTGCGCGCCGTTAATTAACGAATAACCCGCGACATACACCGGCATCCGTACTAGCAACGGCAGCAGGTTGTACGGCCATAATATGTTACCGGCGTCGAGCTAAAGTATATAGAGCAAGACGCTTGTGAGATTTAGGGACGCTCGTGTTATTCGACTGCCTTATGGCACTGTACTTTGTAGTCTACTTTAATTTACGAAAAGGAGGGGGGAAAAAGCCGACGAATAAACTGCCTCTGCGAATTGCTTGTTACATCCAGAATCGTGTCTAATAAGTTGCCGGCGTCGTGACGTTTTTCCCGGATGCAGTTATTCAATTAATCTCAAAGAGTCCGCGCGCGCGACTGCCGGGGTTCCGTTTGTTCTCATTAATCTCGCAATTTTATTTTGCGTCTATCTGCCGCGAGTAAAAACTAGTTTTCCCAAATATTGTCTCCATAGGAGCACCGTGTGGGCTCCGCGACGAGGGAAATAAAGCGGGCTGTATGCCGTTGTTTTGACTCGCCTGTTGTTATCAACGCTGCATATTAGATGAGTCACACTCGTATGTTGTATTAATGGAAAAAAATATTCTCGAGATGAAGCGCGGTATTACGCTTTTGCGAGGGACAATTGATGTAAGAAATATAATTACAGCCGTGACCGCGCGCGCGTCTCGCCGCTTCCTCTCCTGTCACCGTCGCGAATTTCCCATATGTGCGTAATTGAAATGCGCGTGGCAAAGAAAATAACAGATCGGCCGCGCAAATAGCAATATTCAGACGCGAATAGACCCGCCTGCGTATTATTCGGAATTGTGAACAACGAATAATGCAGGAAATTGTTACGTATTCATATCAAGTGTAATCCAGATGCGAATTTTTGGATGTAACAGTTGAATAAAATAATGGAAGAGGAATGTAATTACAGAGTTACGGCCTCCGTGAGCGTAAAGTGAAATAGTAGTATTAATAAAACAAACTAGCTATTATTCGCCGAGCTGAAATGAGCGCTAGTTATTCATTAACGCTGATCTGTTTTCTCCAGACAGGTCTGCTGTCTATTGTCGTGCCGCCTGACTTCGACCCCGAAGCTACATCGAGCGACATGATGGTGGGCGAGGGCGGTCAGGTGAATATCCTTTCTTATTTTACGTCGTTCTGTAATTTTAGTTCGCGGTTATTAAGAGACAGCTTTTAATTAGCGACTTCCTGCGGACCGCAATTTTTCTAGTGATAAAGAACAGTGGTCTCTTTCGCGCTACCGTTCTTCGGAGTACGGCGATTGAGTGTTCGCGAACGAAATTAATTTTCGCCTGAAACCCGAAGATTATTCCATCTGCATGCGGAAATAAATTTGAGAATAAATATGCTAGAGGAAAGACGCTCTGTGCGAGCGACTAGGCCACGGGGTCGTTAAATAATTTACTCTATGCAGAAGCAGTCATGAATAAACGACGGTTTATTGCTTACAAATGTGCTGATTTACGTGCGTAGTAAATTATCGGGCCAACGTTATATTCCGCGTGATTCATGTCGGAGAAATCTATATCGGAAAACGGCAGTGCGCCACGGCAGTATGCAACGGCTCGCGTCTGAATCTACAAATAACCCGCAACTTCGTCGTCATTAATAACGCCTTAATTACGAAATTACTGTAGTAAGTTGCTTAGATCGCCGGGAAGTTTATGGTCGCGGATACTGATATCAAATTAAAAATAGCTGTTAACTTTGAGCCCGCGCGTACTCGTCTTCCATTTGCACCCACACTGACACGTGCGCGCGTAAATAAAACTAGTTGTCACATTTCAGAATGTCAACTGCAACTTGCATTAATATAAAAAATGACCGTATTGTTGCAGCACTTTATAATGTCATAGCGATTTCGTGACTTGCAACACCTGTTGCGAGTGCTGTTTCAACATCACGCTGTCATAAAACAAACACGTAATAATTATCAAATGTTGTTCTGTTATAACTTTAATTGGAGTTTTACAATCTCGCGCATTCTGGGGTTGAAAAAGACACGCTGTTTAAACGACGAAATTCTAATAGTCTCGGAGGCGAGACAAAAAAAGGTATGACCGTGCGTCTCGCGTATAAAACTGGCAATAGATTGTGAGCCTAATCGCCCGCAAGTAATTCATTTAATCGGGCAATTTTTCACGCGTAATTGTGAGAATGTAATCTGGCACACGCGTGTTACGGCCGGTCTTGGCGTTCGCGCCGCGGATGCTGTAAGTAAGCCATCAGCGAAAATAAGTGACCTGTTGCTCACAATTCATATTCCGTGGCAGTCGCGCAATTTGTGCGAATACCTCATCTCATCCTCGCGTTTTTCCGCGCGCATGGCCGTCGGTGTCGCTCGGGTAAAGAATATTGCGCTTCCCTCGGAACGTCTGACAGGACGCTTTTACGAAGATGCGACAGCTCCACGAAGCTACCATCGTGGACCATTTTAAACTTTGAAATTATACCGGCGCATAGCGAGTTCCCCCTATTATAAGCTACCGCAGTTGGTATACTGAAAATTGTACAACTGTCAGTTTGATAAGTTACTTTCTATCTCTTTTGACGAGTTTGTCGGGACACACGCCTAAGTATTGTACCGCGCTATTTTTGTTGCAACAGAATTGTATATTGTATAGCGCGACTGATGGATATAATTTAAGTACGTGGATGTATTTGTGTACTTGGAGAATTGTATAATCACGAGTCTCAACTTCTTTCTGATACGACGAAACTTAATTCTTTGCTCGTTTCTGCAAAATATCCTTTGCAGACCCAGACTACATTAGCCTCACGGTTAGTTTGTGAAGTATTTTTGATACAATCTATTTTTTATACAATGTCTCCGAGTCTCCGAACGATACTTTTAACGAGAGGAACCCTCCGAGACAATTTGAGATCAATTTTTTTCCTTAACGAAAAACGTCGAGGCATCCAAATTATAAGCGAGCGAAAAAGAAGAGACTTGTCATATATTAAACTTTAAGTCAAATAAACAGCGAAACTACATTTTCATTGCAGCATTCTTCAGCTAACTTTGAGTAGAGTTTACTTTACGAGAATTTTAATTCGAGGCGTAGATCACGAAAATAAATGTTTTAAAAGATTGGAAAGTTGTGACGTAAGCGGAAATCTCAACACTTTTGCTACAGAAAAGCCGAGGGGGAAACCGCTGAGGGCATTGTGGTGTACAGATTTGCGGCATTACTGGGCATTAGTTTCGACACTAGGCCTTGCTGGGGCATTATAAAGATAAAATTAGATAATAAGATAAAATAATGCCCACTGAGCATTAGTGGGCATTGGTGTACAAGATTTTGGTCAGCGGTTTCCCCCTCGAGAAAAACCGGCTCTAAATTGACGAAAACATTTTGCTATCAAAAATTAACTGTCTTAAGACACCTTGTATATGCACATTTGAAGAGTATCGGTAAACATATTAAAGGAAATATGTCAGCGTGTAAAGCAATTTTATTTAAACAATCAATTGAACAATGTTCTCAAACCATTTTACTCTCAACGTGACAACTTTAATAAACGCGATGACAGTAGATACAAATACGGCTACCAGTTGTTGCGGTATCATTTTAAAAAATTGAAACTTCCGTCGACGTGGCGTTAAGTAAATGTTAAATAAAAAGTTGATACAAAATTTAAACTTTAATCGAGACTTCGGCGAGTGTCCATCCGTTTTCTGATGACGGAAATCGAATTCATCGAAATAAATAAATAATTTTGCCAGACTATGGTCTTAAGTTGGCTCGCGTTCCACTGACACGTCGCCTAGATTACATAGTTGCTGTTATTAACGACGCGTCTCTCGTGTATTCACCGAACCGCTGTAAAAAAAAGAAGAAAGAATCCAAGAGGATCGACACTCACGGAGATTTTCACGGAGTATCGCGTTTCCCATAAAGCGATGTGTTTTCACGCCGCACTTAGACAAATGTCAATACGGGGGATTTTAATTTTTAACTCATTTTCTTCTAGCAATAAAGGATATCACATTTGGGATACCTATCCTCGGCCTGGTTGCGGTCTTGATCTAAAATTGATAGGACTCCCGGCAAAACGCGAAGTTCTCTAAGCTTCTCCAAACTCTGTGGTAATACTTGCCAAAGAATGTTTAATGTTCTGCTGAGATTGTACGCTTCGAATTATATATATGTATAAATATATACATTTATACGCATATGCTTTCGATACACATTTCCAATCAATATATTGGTTTATTCCTCGAAAATATGATGTATGTTTAATTTCCGAAATCTAGTTGAAATCGATACATCGTATTAATTTATATCCACGTCTCGATGAAATTAGTAATATTTGAAACTTCATCAGGCCAGATACGCTATTATTAATGACACGATGTTAAACAAACGTGTTAATAGCGCATCGATAAATTTGTGCTTGTGTTTTTACTTTCCCGGAAGTGTTTTCGATAAATCGTACCGTTGTAGGACGCGATTGGAAATTTCGACAGGTGTGTTTAGTTACTAAAACGTGCACTTGAAGCGTCGAGAAATTTTAAAAAGCTGAAAAAGCCGTTTAGAAAAGCTAAAAGACCCGCGTCTTATTTTATACCCTTTTTTTTTGAAGGTAGTTACGCAAAGTACATGACATGCAATAACTTACGCTGCAGCTCCGGATCGTGCTAACACGATGTTCATCCAAAAATGTCACAGATATTGCAAGCTAGCAGGCGACGTGTCAGTGGAACGCGAGCCAACAAACAGCGCCAGTATGCTGCGACACGTGTCGTGTCGTTAATTGTCAACATGCCGTTTATATTTTCCATTGTAGAACGCGCGGATATTCATTTCGCGTTTACGTTTCTCGCAACTCGCTGGCCCGTTCGTTAGATTGAGTATCCGCAACGTTGTAGCACCGATGAAAATCAAGCCGACAATTCATAATTGATGGCCGCGAATGCAGGGACACGCTGCAGCGACAAATTATGAAAATCGACTTGATTCGCTCGTGTCTGGCCTGGTTCGGTCCGAAAATAGCCCCGGATCGTTTGGATTATTAAAGTCACCCCAGAAGCGAAAATATCGCTAAATTGAAGCTCCGTTAACGAGAATTGGAAGAGGTTCGATAAAATTGACCGTGCCAGCGCGACGGAGCTCGGTGCCGTTAAAAATCGCCGGAGCTCGGTGCCGTTAAAAATCGCCGGGCATCCCCGGCCGACGCCGGATATTTCATGCCCCTCGCGACCGTAGATTCGTTTTCCGCTCGAGTATCCGCGCGAGCTACCATTGTTCTGGACAAGCGTTCTCGCGCACGTACGTGTTTTACATAGAGACGGGGGTGCACGCGCGCGCACGTCTCTCCTGTCTCTCTCTCCCTCTCCCTCCTTTATATTCCTCCAAATATATTTGGATGAAGCACGGCATTAGTGGAGTGCAATAACGAACTCGCTTCTCTTTATAATTCCGGTTTCATAACACGTACAGGTGAAGTTAACGTGCCGGGCGAGAGGCGTACCGGAGCCGCGCGTATCCTGGCGCCGGGAAGACGGCAAGAACATTATAATTCGGGAGCCATTTGCAGGAAGCGCCCCGAACCAGAAGTCTCACGGTAAGATTTAATATAGATGGTACGCCCGCGCCCGTTCCGCCGATATAGCGCGGAATATACAATTATGTTTTCCTTAGGCGCACACGCCGCGTGCCGCTCCGCGCGATCCCCCCGTTAGTATTCAAATTCCCTCATTACGAATCGCGGTCCCGGGCTTTAAGATGAATTTCGCCCGGAAACCGATTCCGCTGATGTTACGGGATGATGCCTGCGCCCGCGACTTCCGCCGAACCGGCCGGCCCGTCTCGTTCCGCGGATCATTAAACGTAATGTCGAATTCCGCCGCCAGTTTAATATCGCGCCAGTTACGGAACACACGCGTTCACCCTCTTCGGGATTCGCTCATAATTTACGTTCATATTAAAACCGGAGAATCGCTTGAAATAGGAAATGGCAGTTTGTCGAGAGTTGCTCTTAACTGAGAGCCGCGCGGAAAGAAAAATGTGACTACCGTGGCTGAAAACTGCATGTGGCGCAACTAAGTTTCCGTCGTAAAGTGTATAGCTAAATGATTTGCTACTGTGCCTATTGTATTAGGTGCGACAGCAAATCGTTTGCTGTGGTTTAGAAATTTATAGCTACGGCGGCAAAATATTTTTAGCAAACCACAATTAGCGAAAAATTTCTTTTCACTGCGGGGATCTTACAACCAATTTTCCCTTCTGAAACCGAAATGATCTAATAATTAACGACTGATCGTCATTTTTTGTAACAACCCAAGTTTACAAGTCGATCAAATCGATATCGATCATGATTTTTCGGGCCGTTTGATTTGATGACGACTAGATTCTTCATTGATTTCGTAAGAAGATCCGCATAATACTCTGTCGATAGCTTATCGATGTATAGTCGACATCTATTAATATGTACACATCAATTTGATGTACAGAAGACATCATGTCAGTGTCGACCAATTATTGATGATTCTTGACGCATTTATATTTCTCACAACCTCATTTAGTATAAAAATAAGACAATATCGTTTAAAATAAAATCAATAATTTTTATTCTCCTCTATCGAATTAAAAAATATCGAATTGACTTACTATATTGAAACAAAAGTAACTTGTATAAATGTAAGTTAATATATTCTTGCGTTTAGAATAAATTTTCCCTCCATCTTGGCATCACGATATTCGACAAAAGACGATACGTACTATCATTTTATCTTAGATTTTAGAATTTCTCATTTAAGATTCAAATATTCCTTTCGCTATAATAAATATGATCGGCGCTATATCGATCCTATTTTATGATACATTGAAGTACAATAATAGCATTGGATCCGGAAAGTTTTTCTGTGGGTGCACAATTAGCGGGTCGAAGTGATCTCAGATCGCGCGTGTCCGTCGAGAAGATCGAATGCAAACGGCGGTATGAGATTCCTGCGTATTTCTTGACGAAAACGCTCGAGATAGTGATCGTGAAATGAACGTTGGTTGAAAACGCCACTAGCGAACCAAGTGGAACGTCTCACCCTTCGCCCTCAGGCGTCGCGTTGCCGTCGGTCTCGGGCTAAACGACGTATTTAGTATTCACTTCAGCGTGGTGATACTAATAGCAGGCAAATTTCGCCGTACTGTCGACGTGGTCCACGGCAAGGATGCACGCGAGCGGCAACCGGTGCAGCATATGCTGAGCGCGAGCCTGCACCTCCGGACGACCCGGCTCCGCCGGCTTATTGTCGACACTACAATCGCAGTGATTATCGGAGCCGTGTCGGAAAAGTTTGCCGCAGTCCCGCGATCGCCGCAAGATTTAATTAACGCCGGACGTTTTACGCCAGCGTCGGACGAGAGAAATAAGCGGGCAGGAAGGGAAGAGCGATAATCATTTTTGGATTCTCTACAGTGATGGGCAGAATAGTCGCGACACTTTTTATTAAATGAGTTTAGAAATGCGCATTTAGATTCAAGTTTATGTTCCGAAACATTTTTCTCCGAGGAACATTTTACTAGGGAAATAGATCGAAAACGCTCAAAATGACTTCGGAATGTGGCCAACGAGTAAAATGTCCCTCGGAGAAAATTTTGGAGCGTAAACCTGAATTTAAATGAATTTAAATTCAAGTTGATTGGCTACATATTTCTCGGAACTAGAACTTGAACATACTCGTATTTCTTGGATCGTGGACGCAAGGCTTGTAGAAGCTGTGTGAACTACAGTCTGAAACTCATCGATGTATTATATTATATATAGATGGGAATAAAGATTATGAAAATGTGAATCCTAGTAAAACTAAAGTCCAGGCATTAATGAATAAGACGTACATTGTGTTTGTGAAATTTATAAAATTAAGAATTCAGATACGACTGATCATCGAACGGAACGTTTTCCGATTCCGAGGTACACGTATATCTTTTCGATCCACACGATCCTGAGAGATTCACAATTCTGGTTCTTGTTTCCCGCCACGAAATAATATTATTCGCAGAGAACTAATTTCCGCGAGCGCGAATAAAGAATAACTTTCGCTCTTAAAATTTGAATAGAGAACGCGGGGCTCGCGGAATTCGTCGGGATTTGACGGTACTTCGATTAAGTTCGGTGCACAGCGCTTGCGTAGGGCGCAAGTAAAACGCGGGACGTTTATGCCGTTTCCGCGTAATTAATTCCGCGGGGCGGAAAACACGCGGGTGTGTCTCGGGACCTTTGGGAAAATCGATGTTTTTGCGAGAACGGAATTGCGACGTGGCGTAACGAGGCCGCAGGTGAGGAGGGCTCCGTGCGTTTGCTTACGATATTCCGCGGTGAGGAACAGGTGCGGGCGCAACAAATTGCGCTCGTCTTATCTGCGTGCGCCGCGATTTGTTGTTTGCATCTGAACACACTCGCGGGCGTATTCAGAAATGAACGATACGTCGCTCGACAAAAATATGTTTCTTTTGATTAACTTACACCGGCGTCGGAACATCGCGCGCTTAAGCCGCGATAGTAAACCGTTGGATAGTTTTCACAAACTAGAAACGGTACGGGGAGAATACCACACACATTGCGAGCCAATAAATGAACAGAACTCAGTTCTCAAAATTTAAACGTAATCTCTAAAAGTCAATCGGTGCATTCATCACTTATAACTTAGTGCTATACTTATGTGAATCGGTAAATATTCACTGTTTTCAGTGATAATCCACTGACTGACTTTTAGAGAGTAGGAAAATTCCTTTAATGTATCGATAACAAACGTTTCGACCCTTCTTCGGGTCCTTTTCAGCGAACAATAATAAGAGTAATAAGAACACAATTATATGAAACGATGCTAATAATAAGAATTGGTCGAAAGGGTGAAATTATATAAAAATTAAATATTTTGTGAAAAAAGCGAGTAAAATCGTAAGGCGAAATTGTCAAGAAAATAAAAATCTATATGTCAAAAGTGAAAGTCATCCTTCTATCACGACTGACTCTCGTGAGTCTCCACGTAGTTCCATAAAGAGCAAATCAGAAAAGTAGTTTTTCACAAACTGTTGGGGCTTTTGAAATCGCGCTGAAATGTAAGATGAATAAATTTCCGACTAGCAATTCGCATTAAAATTGTAACACGCGAAAATATAAAATGTGCGTCGCATGTTCCATAATAAAATATTGGAAAAGCATAATTAGCGCGAATATAATATCATTAAGCGTGTTTGTTGTTTTATTGATTATCGACCGCTTTTATAATAGGTCGTTCACTTCACGTTCTTTTTCCTTTCGTCTATATATAGTGATTGCACTTCGTTAAATAATAATAACCGGAGACAATCGACGGTCGGTTAATGTTTCTACTAATTAATTATACATAATTAAATTGACATAATCTCCAGAAAAAATTAGCTTTGGTAAAGTAAGGAAGCGCATTTATTTATATTAATTTTATGCTAATTATTGTGTTCATTCAATGCAGCGGAATAATTCTGATCTTTATTAATTAATAAGTAGTTGTTTTGTTTTCTGTATTAGCTATGCTTCATTGAACCTTGCGTAATAATTAATTGCTTGAAAGTAGAATATTATCGAGTCACAATCACTAAATTTGTATCCGATTTGTAGGAAATAACTAACGCATCTTATTCATGTTAGATTATCGAAGTAAACTATAGACACAGTCAGTAAAATAAATAAAATGGACTAAATCTCAATATTTCAAGAAAAAATCCACTTTATGTTATACTAGAATAAGAAAATCTGACATTGATTATCGTGAATGCGAATTTTAAGGCGCGATTAACGATTTTATTTGTTAAGTTTCACCAAGTTTGCTGCACAAAACGTATATAGTTGTCTCCGCTACTTATACCAATGTGGGTATGACAACCACAGATATAGCTGTGCCTAATATTACTATTTATTGGGGTTGTGCTAGTCCTAATTAGACATGTAATAACCATATCGGTCTCTCCGTTCAATATTTTCCACAAAGTACAAATTTTAGCGACCATCCCGTATCGACATGTCCGATTCAGAGCATGGTCTCTAAATGTCCCCGGGAATAACCGATGCTTATTCTTGATCTTCGAGTCAGAAAACAGAGCTCGATTGAAATCGTCCGAATCATTTATTATTATCTGTGTACAACAGTTACTGTTGGTCACTTGCATATCCGGGAACGATTCGAATCGCATCTGTTATATTAATATTTCTACATACTCGACTAATGCCCGCTGTTTCGCAGTGTCTTCCGTGGCCGAATTTTCCGGCGAGGAGCTGAAGCTGTCGAAGATCTCGAGGAACGAGATGGGGGTTTATCTGTGCATCGCCAGCAACGGGGTTCCACCCGCGGTCAGCAAACGTATTTATATCAACGTTCATTGTGAGTAATAGTGATTACGATCCGAGCCGTTGGATATCTGGTGTACCTCGTGTAGAGAAGCTGGAAATGCAACAACATCTTCCGACTTCGATTTACAGTTCCGCCAGTGATTCACGTACCCAATCAGCTGGTCGGCGCGCCCTTGGGGACCGACGTGATCCTGGAATGTTTCGTCGAGGCGTCCCCGATGTCGATTAATTATTGGGTCAAGGACCCCAAGGGTGAGATGACACGTGAGATGACGTCCTCGTTAAAAAATTATGCCTTTGTGTTTCATAACGGATCGTTATTCCGGTGTGGCTTGCACATTTAATACTGCGATATTTCAGCGCAATATTTTACTTAATCATCCTGGTTTTTTTTCAATCCATATTATAACGCCTGCTAATTATATCACTGGCAACATTATTCGTTAGCTGCATTTTTTATTATTTGTTGTTTGGGAATTCTGCTAATTCGTTACATTTATCAGCCTGTCGATAATTATCGTATAGATTCACTTCGAATCTTGTAAATAATGTAAATTATATTCGCTTACTGTTAATTCCGTTGCTCTTCTACATATTGAATAACTCTATGATCGCTTCTTGGGCAGAAAAAATTATAGATTAATTAACAA
Organism: Vollenhovia emeryi; assembly: GCF_000949405.1. NCBI lineage: Eukaryota > Metazoa > Arthropoda > Insecta > Hymenoptera > Formicidae > Vollenhovia > Vollenhovia emeryi. The sequence goes on along the minus strand of NW_011967240.1, from coordinate 2,452,318 downwards.
TTCTAATTTTTTATCAAATAATTTATTATATTTACAGATTGTGTTTACAGATATATGAGTGAAAAAAACGAGTACGTATTATATTGTTACGTGATATTTGGCTGTGAATTTTTTCGAAACATTCTATACAGAATAAAGCTGGCGAGCCTTTAAATTGCATTTTTCGAATTATATAAATATTTTTTCACGAATAATGAACGCAGCTTTAAAGCGCGTAACTAAAGTTAAATTTCTCTACACATTGTAACTTTTAATCTTTATCGGATACACGTGTTTATTACGTGTACCTGCTAATTTATCTCTCATTAACAATTATCGTTAACAATTTAATTTCCTCTTTTTTTAAACCAATGAAATATATTAATTTGAATAATAACAGTCAACTATTAACAATAGAGTTTTCACTTCCACGTGAAATGAAATTATCATTTAATGCAATAATTTACAAAATATCTTTCCATTCATGTGTATACACGAATTCAATACCAACATCTGCGTAAAATAGTTTGCCCCGCGTACTGTTTACCACAAGTAGCATAGTCCGTTATAGCGATTGGTTTGTTAACTAATTACCGACTGTAACTAGCGGAGAAATGCTCAAACGTTAATTACTCTCGCAAGACAAATCCGATTATGGACCGTACTTTAGGTGATTCCGATACCGGACGATACGATATCGTACTGTCAGTTTCAAGGAACTTACTCGCATTATTGGATGCGATCCAAGCTTATGCAAACAAGAATAATAAAAAACGCGTCGGACAAAATTAAATTTTCTTTTTATTTAACACAAAACGTAACGATGAGAGATGTGCAATTTCTCAAATTATATCAATAGCCAGCGGCTCTTCGAAATTTTGGCTTTCTCTGTAAATATTGCGCGGTAAGGAGCCAACTGTTTCGGTACCATAAATCGTACGAAATGTCAACGAGCGCCAGCAACATATCGCAACAACGTGTAATAACTTGGCTCAGAATCCCTCAAGAAAACTTTAGATAGATATAAGAGAGAATACTACTTATCCAGACTCGCGGAAATATCCCCGCAGTGGATTTCACCTCGCGAGAGCCAGACGTTCTCTCAGTTTAACACACGCTCAGCTATCCGGAGCTCCTCGCTCCAATGCATTCGTATGCAATTTCGTCTCGCGTGGAAGATACCTTTCACTTGTTTCCCATTATCCGCAACTGTTTCAACGTGTAATAAGAAAGCATAGCAGGGCGAGATATCTTATTTATGGTAAAAGACGTGGTTTCTTAGTACCGTACATAAGTATATGTCATAGTTTAATTGAAATAACATTCAAACAACTGCATAATTAATATTTTATACTAGTATTATCTTATTATACCCTACGTGTAGCGTTTTAAATTTTGTCCTCTTATTGTTAGTATATTCTGATCAAAACGACTGAAAAATCGGGGTGAAACAGAAAAAGTATTCGAATATAAAAAGTGCTTGAAATGATTCCAGAGAAATAAGATACGTAATTAAGATTTATATTTTGTTATTTAATATATTATAAATTTATATAATATCTCTATCTTTAATTTCAATCTCTTTCTCCCTTATAGCCATAAAACACTCTGTAGTTTTCTCTGTAATTTTATAATGAATGGTTTTTCATTGCTGCCGCATATCAATCGATAAAAATGCTGAATGCGCAAACATGAGGGAAAAACAAGATGCAGTTTTCTATCCGATAAAATTGGAATAATCGAGCGTACTCCCCGTGTTGTTCTCCAGGTTCGATGATAATATCCAGCGTCAGGCACAACGTCCAGATGACGACGAAGTCACCGTTCGAGGTCCGGATGAGCCTCACGATCCGGAATTTGCAGAAAAACGACGTGGGAACGTACCGGTGCGCGGCCAAAAATTCCCTCGGCGAGGTCGAGAGTAGTATTCGATTATACGGTGAGTACACAGCGCGTTTTCGACCGTTATCAAACGAAGTTTCCCGCGGAGCCCATAAAGAATACCTAATTCGATTACTCGACGGAACGCAGTCAAAACGGGGGGAGAATTACGTTATCCGCGCCGCATTTCGTTTCAATGCACGTGTACATTTGCGGATAATCGCGATTCTTTCTACTTTTCTCCCCTTTTTCCCCCCCCCCCCTCTGTTTTATTCTTTTAGATAGTCGTAACGCTAGGGATTAAGATTTCGTACCGTAGAATAAAACCTGCAAATAAACCGGCAGATAATTGCGCGAGGGAGGTCAACGGTGAAAAGTTTGCTCTGTAAACTGTGTGAATGAGTTATTATACTTATAAACACCGTGTCGGGATTAATTTTCTGCTTGTTACAGCTGATAACATCTATTTTCCCTGATAACTACTTCGTAATAAATTAATATCAAGAGAACATCATCTAAACTCTATATGTATATAGAAAGTCATATCGAATAACAAATAGCACGAAAGAATTACGCAAGGTTCTCGCAGACTTTAAACTGTTGGTAACTTAATAACTAAGTCGCAAATCAAGAGATGAAAGTGTATAATCTGTAAAATAAAGAGGGCAAGATTCTGTTTCGTTTCTTTTATTCTTCAAAGTTTGATTTGTAAAATTCATCGATTCTCATTAGCTTCTGTTGATCATAGCTGGCATTATTGAAGAGAAATGTAACGATCCAGATCCATCGAGAAATACGCTGTTGAGACCGTGCAAATTGTTCTGCACAAATATAGCTCGTAAACGGAATGATGTTGAACACGTTCGGACAATTTAAACTGCCAGTAATCTAAAAACTAATCCGCAAATGGTATGAAAAAATAAAACAGGAGATTCTGTTTCATTTTTTTTATTCTTCAAAGTTTGATTTGCAAAATTTTTCAATTCTCATTAGCTTCTGTTGATCATAGCTTG
>NW_011967240.1:2375965-2447851 GCF_000949405.1 Vollenhovia emeryi | reverse complement strand
AAATACGCTGTTGAGACCGTGCAAATTGTTCTGTACAAGTACAGCTCGTAAACGGAACGATTTTGAACACGCACGGATAATTTAAACTGCCAGTAATCTAAAAACTAATCCGCCAATGCTATGAAAAAATGAAAAAGCAGATTCTGATTCGTTTTTTTTTATTCTTCACAGTTTGATTTGCAAGATCCTTCGATTTTCATTAGCTTCCGTCGACTAGCTTTATTGGACAGAAGAAATGTGACGCTTCAGATCATCGAGGAATCATGCAAATTGCTCTGAACGTCCATGCGTGGCTCGTGAGCGGAACGATCTCGAGCCTGTCCGAGTAACAAGGGGCTCTCGACTACTCGCGATGAACGAATTACAATGCGAAAACACGATTTTTCACCGCGCGCTACAACTCGGTTACAACACGGTATCTCGCGAGCTGTCGCGGGAGCGAAGCGAGGGGCGGGATCTGCTCTCGCGCACGGCCTGTTATTTCTACATTAATGCGGCGAGGTCGCGAGGTTAACGAGTCCCCCTTGTACCCGGCGTTGGAAATTGCTGTTTCGAGTCTCGACCCGCCGCCGCTGGCGGATCGCCGTCCCGTGCCTACCTCCGGCCCGTGATTGATCGCGGGACGATAGGAATAAGAGGGTTTCCTCCTCACGGCAAACACACCCCGCGTTTACAAGCATCGTCACTTTGCGGGCGGAAATCGCCGAGGAGTTGCCTCTATATCAGCGGCAGATGCCCTTCGGTCAATCCTCATCTTTTCGCGTGCGCGCGCGTCATCGGATTTCTCAGCTGGCTCACAGCTCTCCCCCTCGGGGCATTCGGGGCGGAAGGGTGAGAAGATAAGGCTGGCGCGAGTGCGGGGCGCCCTTCGCGTACGTAAATCGTCGCGTGTTATCGAGCCATCGATTTCGAGAACGGGGGAGAGATCTTCATCCGGTGCGGCGGACGTAAGGATGACATATTTGCGTACGTAAATTTGAAGATGACGATACAAGAGGCATCTCACCTGCATTTCTTACTTGCTAATGTTAGCCGGGACCACCGTGAGGTCGCGGGAATTTTAAATTCGCTAAAGAAGATAATGCGATCGATCCTATCAAGGCAATCTCCTCGAGACTCGCCGCGGAATATTCCCCCAGAGTCCGATAGGAAACTTGAGGAAACACGCTATATATACACGTATGGATACACATATGTGTCCACTGCCGTCTGATACCAAACTCCGCGCATGAGTGCAGCACGCGTACGTGGTCGGCTGCTGTCTTGTCTGCAAGCAATCCAGAGCTTGACCTTTATTCCCTTATTCAAGAGAGTCCCGATGGACAAAGTTTGTAGCGTCAGAACTCTCGGACGAGCGCCGCTGCTACTTTTCGAAACAATACAATGAAGAGGGTTTTCGACTCGCGTGGCATCGTCACGAGTGGCTCACTGATAAGTCGCTGTTAAATATGCACGTCGGCTATTGCGCCAATAACCGAAAGGCGTCACCACGATTCATCACGTTTTAGAATAGTTTGCCAATTGCGGATCGCTTGCCTTGTCTCGCCAGGCCGATCGAAACCGCGCGTATCTTCCTCTTTTTGTTTCAGAGATTTCGGGCCCGGCGAAGACGCAGACACCAACATGGCCACCGTTCTACGACGAGGAGGACGAGGTCCAGTTCGGTTCGGCGGAGATGGACAAGATGGAGAACAAGCCACTACCGGTGGATAACACGGTCCACGGACACGTGGGTTATCCATCGCTCGCCACGCCGTCCTCCACGACCCGCGTCGGCAAGAAACGACCGATCAACGCCAGCTCGGGCGCTGATCCTTATCCGCGACGGCTCTTCGTCCTCGTGTCGCCGCTGTTGTGGCTTCTAATCGTCTGCCGAAGATGGTGATGGTGATGAGAAACCGGGAAAGGGCCGAGGACTTCTGAAGGACCTAATCGAGGCATCCATTGTCAGTGCTCGCACGTTGCGATTCTCGTAACGCGATCTCTCGCAATCATTCACCTTTGAAGAAGAAGAGTTTTTATGTACGATCGACGCTCGATGACCATAAAATTGAAGTTGTTTGTGCAGCCGCCGCGAAAGGACGATAGATAGAATAGGGAATTGAGGGAATTCGGTGCTAATCTCCAAACGTACTACGTTTTAATTTTGACTGATCAGTGCGAAGAAGCCGCTACGTCCAGTAGCCAGGCCGCGTAAGGTATAAAAGCCCGCGAGCTTTAATCTTCATTGGCTATTCAGCAGCTTGCTCGGCTCTGCGCGGCGAAAACAACTTCGAATGGGCTTAAGTTGCCGCCGCCGCCGCCGCCGCCGACGACGACGACGACGTATCGTCTTCCTTGAGTGGCTTATTCGTAATTCGTAGACCTAATCAATGCATCGGAAACTCGCGGAAGGGATGAACCAGATAGGACTGAAGACGGGGAATGTGCATTGCCGAGCATATATTGATCGTGATACTTGAATCGAAGAATCGATCGGTGAGTGTCAGGTTAATTAAATTCAGGGACCGAATTCGGTATAATTTAATTCGATGCTATTCTCGATGGTATAGCATTAAAATGTCCTACATTTTTCATTCCCGGGCAAAGTTAAACTCGTGCAACGCGATCCCACCTTATATCCCGCGCGATATCGCCGTTCTGTTTCGATTTCAACGGTGAACCTGTGAGAACGAGATCAATCGAGCTGAATAGGGACATTTATGTAAAATATTAACTTCTCTATTTTGTTACGTGGAAGCGTACGTGTTATCAAATCAAATTGCGGACTCTCGAGCGACTGAATCGAAAGGTTCCGAAAGAGAGGGAACGACGGACGCGAGGTGTAAGAACGAGGCCAATGATAGGACGATGAGGAGGCTGAAGTCGGACGGAGAGGCGAACGTCAACGGCAAGGAGAGGAACATATCTCGAAATGAAGATAATCCTGGGTGTCATTCGCGCGGATCGAAGAGTCAGGTGCGTAACTCCTCAGTCTCGGCGGCAATAAATCTGCGTGATATGTACATATTTACGTGTATCATATAACAGGCACGCTCGCACGTGTAATATGTGTGCATACGTCAGGGTAAACTAACACATTCGTGCCACTCTTCCCCAGCTCCCCCGCTGCGCTCCCTCAGTCGCGAGTGTGCGAGTGGCGCGGCGTTCCGTAGATAGCCCTTACGATTACGCCGTTGTGTAATAGGATATGTATCGCGAGTTTAAAACGAGTATTGAAAGCTTTAAAGGAGTTCGAGCCGGAAGTAGCGAGGCCGTGTCTCGCGCCCGTCTCGGCGGACGCCCTCGATCCCCCGAGGGAATCGATCGCGGACAAGCGGCCCCAAGTTGTTCGCCACACACGCCTCGATCACGGACGTGCGATCGTACCTGTCCTCCACCGCAAACTTTCTTTTCTTCTTCCTCCCCGCAAGGTTACCGCTCGCTTCGGCCAAGTTTTTACAGCGCTCCCGGTTAGCTCTCCAGCAGCGAAACGGTCTCTTCAGTCAACACGGAATTAAGTGTGTCTTCGGTGGAACATTTAGTGCTCTACTTTTTGAATACGATTCTCAAAACGTTCCCCGATAGCAGAGTGGAGAGTCTCGCTTTCAATGATTGTTCACTCGAGAGTTTCGAGAACGAGCTCTCGATATTAGAACTTTCTTTCGGTTGAAATAAAATTGGATGATATTCATCGGGTATTTATTCGGCAACTTTAATCGCGACTGTCAATCGTGAATTTAACGCAAACCTGAAAACGATGCCGGATAAAACTCCAACTTTTAAAAGTGGAAACTACAAAAATAACCAAAGTCTAAAGGGCACGTTTCTTTCTTGAAGAAAAAGATGCTAAATCCGGCGATTTTGAGGAATAACACGAAATAATACATTTTTGGATATTGTATAAGTAAATGAAATCACAGTATGAGTCGAGTACAGTTTTTGTCCTCTTACGTTCATCGACTTAGCGGCGAAACAGTAAATTCAGTTTTATTTCCGTCGAATGTAACAAGTGTAATATTACATCGAATTACAGCAATGCTGCAACTGACTCTTTTACGACGATAGATTCTTTGTAAGCTTATAGTTTCGAAAGAAATTTATAATGTGGCATTAAACTAATTTTACTTGCAACCAACGTAAAATAAAACCGCCGGTGGAATATAAAAAAAAATTACAGACTAATATAAAATTACCGGTTTTAATGAAAGTTAAAATATGCGAGAGAGGTATTTAAAGCGATAAAGGATGTTTCTGAAAAATCTACATGGTGTATAAATTGCAGGCTGTAGTGAGACTTGTAGGAGCAACTCAATCAAAATGTGATAAGTCAATAAAGAGTTTCACCGATCGCGCGTCCTACGATCAGGAAGTGATGTCTGACCGCTTGTTTCCGGTGTGAGCCAAACAACTAATAAGTGTTCGATAGATCAGCAACGATCGTTTTCTGGCGCGAGTTGCTTCAAGTGAGTAGAATTCGTGTGTGAAAGGAAAGAGGACACGGAGCGAGAGTGTGTGTCTAGAGAGAGAATGATACTAATTATATTTTTATATTTCCCCCATAGCGCGCTTACGTTCCGTACCGATAGATTTTCAATTACTGTCAAAGCCTCCAGCCATTCCATCGTTGCTATCGTGATATTCGGTTTTCGCAGTAATTTCTCTAATTATACTTGACGTTGTAACAGCGAACGTCGTGACGTAATGGCGTGTCCAATCTGGCTGTTCCGATTCCGCTTTCGGATCTCCATCCTGCTTTCAGACGAAAATCCACAAAGTGGATCTATCACGACCGTGGAAAGATAACAAAATCGATCGCATCGATTCCCACGCACCGCTCGCCGCGACAGTTTTGTATTCACTTGCTAAATAAATCGGGCGTTCCCGTGGGTGCTTGGTTTTGAAGTTTTATGGCAACCGAAATTGCGTCTCGTTACGCTTCGCGGTTCGTTTTCGGTACTCGCCGTCACAGCTCTCTCGCAGGAGCGTCATACGTGCCCAATTTCCATTAAAATCCATTCTCGCGTGTGTGTCTCGATCGATTTGTCCTTCACGATCGGCTCGCCCACACGCCTCGTCGTTCTTAAATACCGATCTCGAACTTTTTTTTTTACGTTAAATATCAAATATCTTTCCCCGTTCTACCTAATTTCGAGGTAAAACCTGCAATAAAGTTTCTACTGCAAATAGTTTATAGTTTCAAAGTAAAATTGATATTCGAAAAAAAAAGAGAGGGAAGTTTTACTGGCAAAATGGTTATAAAGTATTTGCTAGCATTGTTCTAAAATGCATGACAAAATGCATTGGACATACATTAAATATAGGAGATACTCTCCATGATTTAAGAGACAGACTCGTTACTTTATATTACTTTATACTCTCGATATTGCAGATGCACGTTGCTCCACTGAAACGCCGCATATCTGATAAATTTTGTCGCTTGCAACGTTTTCCTGGGGAACTCTTCAATTAACCAATGGCCCATTTCGCGTTCGATATAATATGCGACGTGCCACATTCGTCACTGCAATCTACGTCGAAATGGTCAGTCGCAAAAAAAAAAAAAACCCCCCGGCCAGTTCGCGAAGCGTCCTCAAGCGTCCTCACGAGGGCCAATGAATGGTCGCTCTCTCGGTGACCGAAAAAAAAACCCTCGAGAAAAAAAATCGCGACGCTTTTTCCCCCGACGGGCCAAATCACGCTCGTTTGCGACACGCCGCCCGTAGCCTGCGAGGCCGCGGACGAGCGTGTTCCCTCTTATTTCGTCGGAGGGAATCCCCGTTTCAGGGCGATTATCGTCTCTTTCTCTCTCTCCCTCTCTCTATCCGGCGACGCGGGGAAACGGCGGAGAGGTGGGCCGCCCTCTCTCTCGGTCACCGTGAGAAATTATAAGGGCGAATCCGCCTTTAAGGACTGGCGGAAGAAGATCTTAGTTCCTCCATAAATAAACACAACTGCCCGCGCAGCTGGCGCGGACGTAATTCATCGTGAATTAATTTAAGGGCCACTCCGCCGCCCTACCTCCCCCCCATTGCCCTCCGTTGTCTCACGTTTTCATTAGAAGCCGCGCCGAGGCCGCCATTTGGCGGCTCTCGCCTTTATGCTGATTTTATTTCCCTTCTTTCGCGAACTCCAGCGCCCGCGGAGTAATTGTGCGGTATTATTATCCGCCGCAGGGCTCGGGGCGGCACGAACGACCGCATGACGTACGGTCCGTCGAGCCGGGCGAGGGCCAAAGTCAGGAGGATTTGACGGTCCGCCAAAAGCCCTTGCCCGCCGTACGTCCTCGTTCTCACCGCCGTTCTCGTCGTCAACATCCTCGCGGCGCCCGAAGATGTCGATGGTCCCTTCGTACGACTTCCAAACGAGCTTACCGGTCCGTTTCGACCACGTCGCGTAGTCGTCTCTGTAAAGTTACAGCCGTAGCTGCAGTCGCAACACCTCCTCGCGCCGGCCCTTCAAGCCAGTCTCTCCGGCTGCGACTGCTCGTAGATTTCTCTGCCCCCCTCGGCCGCTCGCTTAATCTCCGTCGGTTACGCTTATTAAAGCCCCGAGAGGTACGACGTGTAAGCCCGTCGAGGCGATATACACGTGGGACGCAGATAGTTACGTATGCGAGCTGGTTGCACGACTGTTGGTTTATCGCGCCCTCGCAGTCGGTGCTTCTCGCCGTTTTCGACATACCAGGCGAAGGGTGCAGTTTCGGAAGTGCACACTTCAACACGTCGCAACGATCAATGTAATTTCGCGACTCATCGCAAAGGGATAAATGTCCTATGTGCGAAACATTTCCTCCAGTTTCGCCCCTAATTCGTTAAATAGCACTCAGAAGCGTGATAACCGTGCGACAAGGGGTGTGCGAAAATGATTAACATGATAGAAAATTACACACGGTGATCGTTTCTGACCCCGAGACTGATGGACGGACGATTCGCGAGTCGATGTTCGATCGACCCTCAGTGTCTTCCTACGTGCAATTGAAATATCGATAATGTTTTTTAAACGCCACTTCTTCGCCCGGGACGCTTCAACATTGATATATTTTGGCACTTTAACTGCCAGACGATTTCGGATTTTTCTACGACACGATCGAACAGCTTCGAGAAGTTTGTTTTATGAGTCTTAAGTGGGTCGATTGAACTGGTATAAAGTTTTAAGAGTTTTGGGGAAGGAGAATTAGCCAACTTCCTTTTATCTGCGTGAATTATCGCCCCTGTAGATCGTCCCTTTCGGCATTCACATTGACATTGTGTGAAATAATGCTATGTTTTTATCTCCCAGCGTTTCGCGATGTTGTACGAATATTCGTATACCTCGCGCGATGCAAATTTCATTTATTTTTCTTTACTTTACTTCAATTATGTGATATTGTCGTTTTAACGATCCTTCCTTCGAATAGAATGTCGATATAGTATACGATTCCTGAACTTTCGTCCTCTTTTTGCTCCGGTATACCCATGCTTATCTTTTTCATGGCTCCTCTTTTATTTACTTTAGTTTTCGCAACGTGGCTTGTTGCAGTCGTTAGTTTTTCTTTGCGCTTATTGAGTCGTAAATAACATATCTTCCTTATCGAACGAAAACACCGTTGCAAAAAAAAACCGAGCCGAATACCTGTTCTAGAATTTTTCGCTCTTCGTGCAGTAGTTTTCACAATCGAGTTTCGAAGCTGCGTTAACTTGCACAAACACGCACACAGATACGTGCTCGCGTGCGCGCACGCAAGAAGTAAGTAAATTTAAAGCATTTTTAGTTCGTGTCATTGACGTACTATCTCACCCCCCCAAAAAAGGAAAAGAACAGAAACCGTTCACGCTCGCGACGAAGAAATTATCCTTGCAGAAAAGTGAGCACAGAGTCTCGCGAAAACGAAGACATTTTGCGAAAATAAAGATCGATTAAAGCCACTGCGTTCGAACGATTCAGGATATCTCGTCTTTCAATCCCCGATCGTGCGGATAATCGGATTCCCCGCGCTTATTTCCCAACTTTGAGTTCGGCGACGGACAATACTGGGATACAGTTCTCGAGAAGTCAAATGCATTATGCATGTAGTGCGGAGAAAAAAGAACCGTTCTCGCGCGAGAGCTGTCGATGAATTTTCTGCGTAGCGGGATGTACAAGGGCCGCGAACCACCCTCGAAATCCCTAAAGTAGTCCGTTGGAGATTATCAGCGGCGGTTATCCAGGCAGCTGCGTGTTATGTCACTGCCACTCGGCAGCCTACGGCGGCTCATTCCTCCTTTCGCGCTTCCAAATACTCCCCCAGACTGTAATATCAGACAATACAAGAAAACGAAACTTCGAATACGTGGAGAACTGTTAGCGGTGTGCATGATGCGCGAAGAATGATTTCTCAACCCTTTAAGAAATATCTAACTCCCCCCCCCCTCTTCCAGCGCCGCTAAGCTTTAGACTCGGTATCATAAAGCCGTATTTCATTAGCATCAGAAGGATCGAGAGAAGACAATATCATTTATTGCATATCTCCAAAGTATAGACATATCGTCGATCAAGTTAAAATAAAAAAAGCGTCATCTTAAGGTAAGCAGTTAACTTAGACTGTCGAAGAGGCCTTCATCCGGCAATCGTTCACATATTCTATCAGTTTTATTTATCAGCAAACTTGAATCTTTTAGAGATTCTATATTTTTTCTTTCCTGTAAAAAAAAAACTTTTCGTTAATTGTATTTTCCCTCTTCTACGATAAAAAGTTTCAAAAAGAGAGTGTTTTTTTTAGAAATTCAAATCTAACGAAGCTACAAAACACTTTGTTAAACACGGAGTGTCTTCTTCAATACGATCGCAGACAGGTGTCTCGATTCTTCTGGTGTTGACCGCGAAGTAACTCTCCTATTGCGTTTTAATCGATATGATGTATTGTATACTTTTTGTAAGATAATAAAAATGAAACACACGGTTGAAAGGTGGTTCCTTGGTTAGATTTATATAAGTCCCGGTAAGTCGAGACGTATCCTAAGATCATCTTGGTCCCGATGGAGGATACCTCGCGAGATGGAAATGTGCTTTAAGAATCCTTCGGGATACGAAACGTGCTTACGCGCTTGTCAATGAGTGTTCAAGAAGCTAATTAAACGGATTGCATTGTCTTCGTTCACGAGCGCAATCGATTCGACTTGTACATTAAGAGACGAAGTTGCAACCCTCGCGTTGTTAAACGGGACAATCGCGTTCCGTATTTGAACGAACTCTCGGCGTTTATGCGAGTATTATATCTCGAGATGACGAAATGCTGCCCGTGTAAAGGTAAGTTCGACCGTCGACAATGTATACCAAATCTAAACGCTATCTTCCTGTATAAATAATAATCGCAAAGTCGTAGTAGCGTTCGATATGATTTCTCGACGGCGTCTTTCCCCAGCGCGTGATGCATAGTGCTCGCGTAATTTTGTATAATTGTACGTACGAGCAAATCGATCACCTTGATAAGCGGAGATTAACTGAAAACGACGAGCGATGAGCGAATTGTATAAATATAGTCGTGTAAGAAGGTAGAGGAGAATAATTCTGTAAATAATTGTGAACAAGAAACAATACTGTAACCAAGTATCACGGCGGAATAAAGACAGCTTCGTGTTGCATATGAAGCTATCGATAAGATCTTATCTTGTGTATGTTGTTACACGAAGTCCATTGTTTTTGTTAATAATACATCGTTATGCCCAGGATTTCTCCTCACATTACGAACTCGCATATATTTTCATAATTAATGAACGAGTAAAAGAAAGCTTATATGTGTACGTTCTATTGATACATTCTATTAATTTATTTATATGTAAAATGATAACATAGAAATTGCAATTTTTAGCTCTTTCATACGACAATTCTGCATATCGGAGCAAGTGCAAGCATGAAGGTAAGTTTCACACAAACTGATTAGCAACTGGCCATATCGGAATTTTCATATCTTTCTAAAATTTTGTCAATAATTTAAATCCAGATAAAAAATGTCATTGGAGAAAAATGGAAAGTAATGTCCTCAATTTTTCCTAATGGTGATAGATTAAGTAACTACAATTGATATCATTTTTGTTGGTATTTAATGCATATTATAAATGTATGATATATCAAAGTGAAAAGAAATTATTTTTAATGAGAGAGATATTTCGATGTTGCACTACATTCTATCTCGGAGATGCACGCGTTGATAGTCCAATATACTTCAGGAATTTAATATTGAGTACATGTACCCTCGCACAAAGTCAAGCACAAAAAAAAACTTGGGATCTTTGCAAATCAATAAAGCTCTGAACACAAATTCTTTCCAAATGGCCGAAGATATGGCAAGACTTCGTCCGTAATTTCATTCGTTTATCTAGGAAAAACTCTTTTATCAAAGTAAATGACATATTTTGTGATACTGCTCCAAAGGATAATGGAGTCTCGCATTTAAAAAACCTATTGAGAACAAACAATTTAGTATGAACGTTTCTCTCATTTAAAAAATTTTAAATTAAAATTAAGAAAAATGATCTAATTAGTTGATATTCAAATTGTACAGTTGATATTATTTTTATAAAATACATTTCTAAATAAAATATTCGATATCCTATCTTGATCATTTATTGTGTAACAGAAGAAGGATATTGAATATTATATCTAAAAATGTGTGTATTCTGCCGTAAATATCGATATGGTATAATGATGACTTTTGCACCGTATGATTCAAATTAAATATTGAACATTTACATATTGAAATATGATCGATATACGAATAAAAAACTTTTTAAAGCAAATTGTATTTTCCCGTGTATTTACGCATTATTTATTCGCCGTTTATTAATAAATTGAGCTGTTAATTTTAATAAACCACAGCTTTGTAGTTCTACAGGAGCAATTATCTTTCTTATAAAATGTCTATTACAAACAATTGTTTAATCTCAATTATTTTGCTTTTTATCATTACCGATGAATAAATCTTTTAAAATGTCACAAATTCTGTGAAAAAAAATTTATATACCATATACAATATTTTCTATACACAGTACCGGCCAAAAGTATATCACCTTTAGGTTTTCTGATCATAACTTCCGTCGAAGTGCACCGAATGTGGCAAAATTTTACAATAGACACCAGACAACAGGTACATCTTGTTCACGAAAGGTAATGAAATTTGACAAAGTACTTACATCATGATTTTTGAATTTTTCATTCGAGCACTTTAACAGATAATTACAAAGATAATTTGCGACAGAATGAAATGTCTGAATGTGTGACCAACTGCATAGTATACTATTTATACAGAAGTTAATATAAAAGACTTGGTATGTATAAAAAAAATTCAGAAGAAATGTCTCAACACTTATTGTAACGGGATTCTATTATACCGTAATTATAATTGTCAGTAATATACCTTAACAGCCGTTCCAAAGTGTCGTTTATACTGCGCATCTGGAAAAAAAACGAAGAAAAACACGACGTTACTCTCAAATATTCGCATCAAATACAGGTCTTCTCGAATGCACTTTAAAAATATGTCTAGCGAGTGGACGAAGGCACACATGCATTGCGGTTGGTTATTTGGATTTCGACGCGACGGAGGGTGGCAGAGGGTGGAGGAACGAGAAGGGGTTACGGGTCGAATGGAAAAATTCGCTCGATATTATTTCAAACTTCTTTGAAACACGGGGTAGATATGCCAGACTTGCCCGGTCTCTCACGCACGTGCGGCGTAGGGTAACAGTCAAACACTTGGCACCAGCCGGCGCCGGGTATGTGACATGAATATTTGTTTCTAATAAGATATGCTGCCTCGCCAGCGCCATTTGACGCACCTCTCTCGCCGCGCTTACGTTACAACTATCGCTCGCGAGACGACAGAATCGACCCAGTTCTACGATCGATTTTTCTATCAAACAGATAAAACGGACGTAATTGAATATCGAAGTTATGTTTGGACGACTTTAATTTGCCGTTTAGTCAGCACAAAGCCGCGAGGTCGCAAATAAATTCGCTGCGCTGCGCGAAATTTACAATCCAAACTACATCCCTCGTCCACTTGTCAATATGTTGACGATTTTGCTGTCAGCTAACTTTGGAAACAATTTTCACAAAAGTCAAACCTACATTCGATAAAACTACCAAAAAAAAAACGTAACTCCTAAAAGTTGAAAAGATATGAAGTTATTTATGACGTTACCTCGAGGAATCGACGTAAACTTTCGTAACGTGGGAGATAAAAAGTTCTATAAAAAATGCAACTGTTTAAGATGATATCAAAAACAAAAGCGATAAAAAATAAAGTAGACAAAAATATATAACTGAGAATAAAAATGATAATAATAATGCAATTTGTAGAGAAAAATTTTTAAAAAGGAGGAAATACCACAGAGTGCTCAAAATGCTAAAAATAATTTTTCGGTATTGCTTTAGTACAATTGCTATTATCGTTATTTAGAAACTGAATTTTTACTACGAAAGCACATTATAGTCAATACACCATTATATATGCAGATTGTCATTTAACGCATTTTTATTACAACAATTTTAATTTCCCAATATGTATAATAATCATTTGGAATACACAATTGTAAGATGAAACAATTCTGGGGGTAAACCATATCAATTTTAACGCGTTTATGTTACATCAATTAGGAAATGAGATCCAGTTCCCATATCGGATTTCGATTACGCAGTCATAGCAGTAAAGTTCATCTTGCAGCATTAATTGCGTCAATTCAAACTCCTTCAGCTTGTTTTTATCATCGTGTGAACTTAATTTCGATACCTAATTTTTTTAAGGCAACATGTTTTCCAATATATTACATGTAATTTTTAAGATCTCGTGTATACCTATTTTGAACTTTTAGTATAATTTCACAATTCTGCGCGTAAATTTCGTGAAGGAAAGCAAGATATATTAAGGATTATATGTAAGAGAAATTGCGAAAACCCACCCTTAATATAAGTAGCATCGAATAATAATGTTGTTTCGTGTGCATCGATTCTTCGAGGCAACTCACAAGATGATTATCCCGTAAACCTGGAAATTCGCGAAATTCTACGCACATAGTTTCCCTTATAGCGTACACTCCGTGGAATTTCCCTTCGAGGCATCGACCGGAAATGCTAACAATTGGCGTGCTAGCAACAACGAGAACTAATAATCTCGATCGAATCGACTGACACCCGGAATGTTTAATTAAGATTTGTGAATAAACCGATACATATTGCAAGAATTTCTATTACGACGGATAAAGTATCAGCTCGTATAAAATCAAATTTTATTCCAAATATATAGCGTGAAAAATTCCAACATGTTACATTTTATGTAAGAAATATAAATCACAATTATATATAATAAGAAATTAATGTATAAATAAAGAAGTAAAAAGTGTTTTACTACTTCTAGGGAGTCAGCTCACTTAGAATTTTATCGAAATCACAGAGGTCTGACTTTTGTTAAAACTATTTCCTACTATCTGTCATCTGACAGCGAAATCAACGGTGTATCAGCAAGCGGACAGGACATGTAACTCGGCTTGTAAATTCGCACAACGTTTATTTGCGACATCAGAGCTTTGCGACATCGTCGAACCTCCTTCACCTTGGATTAACCAGACGCTCTGCTCAGGTGGCGAAAGGAGAGATCACGAGCCTTTTATGGGGGCGCTTCGCGTCGCATTAACGACGAGATGGATCACGTCCCTCCACGCTCGTAAAGTAATGCGCGCCGGACTTTGTTTAGATCCTTCTCCGTAAAAGTGCACGTAAGCCGTTCCGTATCTCTGCCTCTCTATTTTTCACCCCCCACCTCTCTCTCTCTCTCTCTCTCGCTCGCTCTCTCCCTTTCTCTCCATTTCAGCCCCCGGTCAACCCTCCTCAAGCGGTTTTCCACGTTTCTCTTTCTCCTTTTTTCATTTTATTTATACGTCTCCCTTTATGGGAGAACACTCCTCGCGCGTCCGACTATCGTCGTTCGGCACGGTCGTCACGGTCGACGGCAGCAAATTGCATTCAGACCCATTTCCTTTTTTCAGTATTACGCATGCGACGGGCCTCGGTGGCCTTCAAGCGCCACGTACGCGAATCTCGTCTCATTCTCCCGATTTGATTAACTCGAACAAATGACGTAAACCCGCAATTATAACAAAGAACATTGAATTACACTTGTTAGGATAATAAATACAATGATGAATGTGCAAATAATAAAATATTTCGCAAATTAAACATGAAATAAATATCTTTCAATAGAGAAGAACTTATTCAGCCATAGGACTACAATGATATTCTGTATTAATTGATTAATTTGTATTATTAAGATTCAGTGTTCTTACTTGTTTTCCTTTCCCCCAAGCCTCTTGACAAGTTTTTATCCTATTTTTTCTGTAACTAACTCGAATAGCCCCTTCTTATTCTAACTGGTAATTATGCCTTACGTAATAATATTATTTATATAAATTTTTACTTAACAACTTCTTGAAATAACAAAAATTTAATGAAATACAGTTTATTCGGAAAATTGGATAAATTATTTTATGGCAGTGAAATGCAATCTCATAGAAATACCTATATATATATATATTTGTAATATAAATATAAAGTATAATTGAAAGAAAATTGGTCATTATTAATATAATATATTAAAAGTTGAGATATCTCTCTGGCTTAATAATAGAAGTTTATTTTATTTTCATAATCACAGAAAATGAGTTATATCAGAACACAATTTTCTTGTACGTCATTCTCAATTATTGAGACAATTTTATTTTATTTGTATCCCATTGCTTCTATAATTTCATTTATTTGCCGTATACAAAGCCATTATATTTCCCGCATACAACTGTAATCATTATATTTCTTTCATCGATATGTCATTATGTACGATCTTCTTTTTCTTGTCCTAGTTTTCTCAATCCGATAAGAAAACGTACAAGAATAAAACGATAATTATTAATCAGTTAACCTCGGTTGGAAGAATCTCTTTTTAGATGGCATTAAGCAATCCGTCGTGTTTCTATAAAAACACATTGTCAATGTTAGACATTTATTTGTACTTTTTGATCTCTCGTTTTTCTGCCTGCTTTATATCGCTCTTTGTTATCGGGTCAATGCGTGCGACGAATCTCTTCCTCTTCTCTCGATCTCGTTTCGCCCACCTGGGATACTCCAAAAGCACAAGTCAATCTGGTTGGTAATTACCGAGAGAGTATCTCTCAATTCGAGCCAATGCACCCTCCCGGTTTGCTTCTGGTGCGTAAATAAATAACAAAACCTTATTTTCTGTTCAAGTCGTAGGGAGCTTAGCTTATTGGAATTTTAACTCGAAACTCGGAGTTAGTAAGCCATATCAAAATTGGAAAATGATACTGAATAATTAAATATTTCGTACTTTTATATGCGCTTTATTTTTCTCGAAAAGCCGTATATATCGTAAAAGTTCTTCCAAAAATAAAAAACAGAAACTGCATCGTTATAAACTAACAAGCGTATCTATTTTTTTTCCATTTTAAAGAAATAAGGGTTAGTGTTTGCGCGAGAAAATCTTCAACTAGTACTTTCTGTGTTGAGATGCGACGTTATTTCAACAATTTTGGACTGCATTTTGATTGTTTGCGTTCACAAATTCTCTTCTTACTCTTGGAGTTTGATTAACTCTGACGAGTAACGTTGTGGCACGAATGATTATAGCCAAGAGAATATCTTATCATGTCAAAGAAAACTATCTTTCTAATTTTATAGAGAGCTTACAAGGCATTTTTATGCATTTCTTCCGTTATCTCTTTTTTGTTTTTATATAAATCAAATTAGTATCAATATGATATCAAATTGCGATATTTATTTATTAAATATCGCAATTGATGGATCTTAAGAATAAATTTGGTATTTGCGATATTTATTTATTAAATATCGCAAATACCAAATTTATTCTTAAGATCCATCCATAAAATCATATCGCATTTCAAGATTGATTTCAGTTTAAATTTCTTGGAAACGCGACTCTAAATACAGACTTAAGAATTAGAAGAAGAACAAGAACACGTGGCGAAATACAATCCATTTCTATGCGTTGACGTGATAATAATCGACTGTCGATTAGCTGTCACGACTGACACGATAAATTGCATCTCGACCTTCTTTTCTTTTCGATTGGTATGCTGACCGCTTGTGATATGTCCACTTCTCCATTGGATGTGACTTCTCATATCTGCACATAGCATTTTAATTAATAAAATCGATCGTAATGAATAATCCAGCTGTCGATAGCGACGTCTAACATTTCCTGAAAAAGAGTAGAGCCCAAGAAAAGAACTCAGGAGTCATAAACGCTTAGATGATTTATAAAAACGTCTATGTAGACACACAATATACAACATAAAATGAAGACGCTACTGACAACTTTTATAAATTTTTTTAAAATAGTTGGAAATATTATTTTAAAAACACGTTCCTAACAGACAAAGTGACGTGAATTCGACCGCGTATGTGTGTGAGTTCAACGTTTTTCTTGCTAGTAAAAGTGAACCAGCGCTTGGTGATAAGACGATTTCGTTTGTGCGCAGAGGGAAGTAATCCTGAGTTATGCGATACCTTGCCATCCTCGGAACACTTCTTGAGGACGACCTATTTCGATACAGTTAGTGAAAAATAATACACCGATTATGGAAACCACTTTATAACCAGTGAATAAAACTACTCTTTAATATAAAAAAATATTATTTATTTATAACAAAGAAAGCGGGGGAGAGAAAGAGAATATAATAATCTTAAAATCATCAAAGTAGTAAATTGGAAATACTTGTAATTATCAATAATATAAATATCTTTTAATCATCATTATCAAATCTCAAAATTATTTGAAAAAAATTATTATATATTCCTGCCATTTCATACATTTAGTCTACATTGAAAATTTACGTAATTGTATGTTACGCTGATTCAGATTTCTATCTGCCGCTGTTAAGTTCTCAGGTAGTTTTACAATCTAGGTAAAGCAAACTTCACAATTTAAGCTATGCATTCGTGAGAATGCTAGAGAGAGATCATAGGTAGGTTTAGAAGAGAAGTACGGTGACGTATACTTTTAAAACGAGATAGCTAAAATTTATGGATGCGGAAATCATCTTACTAGAAACAGTTGCTTCTACCTCGTGATTTTTCTGAAATAAAAAATAGCAATAATTTATATAACGTTACATACTCTGTACACGTGAAGCCCCTATGACAGATTACGATAATAAACACACGAAGAATTGTGGGGTTTTTTTTTTTGCCATAAAAGGATATGTGGACCCGTTCGTGTTAATACTTTGAGATTCTGTCAACTTCAGAAGAACCTTGTCCGTTTTAAAGATAAATAAAATTCCTGATGGCTACGTGTCGAGAGAATTATCGGCAATAAACGACGAAGAAGGAGAAACAGCATTCAGGAAGAAAATGAAAAAGGAATGGGAAGGGAAGAAGAGATACGCAGCGCCGTCATTATTATGAATGAGATTTACACTGGCTGACAGACGGCCGAATATTTCAGTAGGTAAACCAATATATCCTCGCCTGTGCGCACGGCCCCCCGCACATGCAAATAGAGCAGGTTGGCCAGTACGTGGCAAATATTTGTTTAGACTTTTCGTCGACGTGCCGGCTCAGGATTGCATCGACGGTAAAGACGAGACGCCCACCCAAAATTCGCGCCAGTTTTAATATCATCCTATGTTTACATGACATTTATTATAATACAAAGTTGCGCGTCGAATGGCGCCGCGGCAAAGTGCTCCCGATTGAAAAAGAATCGGTTTCAAGTATACCGGCGAATATCGTCATAGAAATAAAACAGTAATGAAGTAAAATAAAAATAAAACTGAATTTAAAATAAAACAGTTAACATAAGCTTTCAATATAATCGACTTCGTCGATCCAAATTCTATATTTATGTATTCAGATCGTATAATAAAATCTAGAAACAGAGGGGGAAATTTTCATCTTTAATGGAAGACTTACTTAAACATCGTAAAACAATCTACTAAACTATGAACTTAGATAACGATCCGTTAGTTTCCATTAACATGTTGTACAATTGCTTTTACTGAAGCAAAACTGATTTTAACATTGGTTACCAGAAATACAATACTAAATTGCTTTCATATAAATATTTCTGGCTGTGCTACGATAGAATTAAATTGTTGGCTGTGCTATTATAGTTATTATCAATAAGGTTAACATTCCGTACCACATTACACTTACAATAAGAAAAACTTAGCAAATGCATTAAACGAAACAAAAATATAACAGTTTTCCACATCGCGAAGATAATTCTTTCCCGATCGAATAAAAATAGAAAGTAAATACACGTTAGACATATAATTATTTAAACAATGTTCAATCTCGATTAACAATCTTAATACCTTAATATTTAATTTATGCAGAGAAAGAAAACATCTTTAGTATATTGTTCCTACAATGGATGTATTATTTGCGTTTTCCTCGCGGCAGATGAAACTCGTACAGGCGGTTGTATTTCTCTTGCCTGCTCGTTATCTTGTGATGCATCGAGTTGCTAGTGTTTTTTTTATTTCATAGCAATCATGCAGAGAGAACGAACAATTACTGAACTCACAGCGGGGACAAGAGTCACTTCGTGCTCAGCAATTTCCATGTGTCATGTTCTTTTATTGCGTTGAAGATTATCGACACAAACGTGTAGGTGCTTGTTAAATTTCAGCTGATGTAAGCGAGAAATAGTGTCAATATTGCTCAGCTCATGAACATTGTTACAAATTATAGCGCCAATTATGCTTAAAGCGGCAAGAAATTGAAAAAAAAAAGAGAATACTTTTATGGATACACAGTAGACGTACTGTGCTGTCTCAAACTTTAATATTGTTATAAAATAGGATATGCGTTATTTGAAAACAAGATTAAAATAGTTAACAATTATTGTACATTTCGGTACCTTTCGTCTATACATCGATATATAAATTTTTTTGCATAAATTTTGTAATTTTAAATTAAATGTGAATTAACGTCTGATGTACCTGTATTAATTCCATTGCAAAACGGCCATTGTTTACCAAGCGATCAATATTATTGATAATAATTTACACGTATATTAGCAATATAATTAGTTGTATTAAGAGAGAGCGTTCACGTGGAAATCAACTATCGGTATTCTTCCAGGTAAAATTTTGAAAATATATATTTTTACATTATTTTCAAAGGTAAATTGAATTGTGTAAAAATAAGTGGTAAAAAATTCTCCGTTATTTTGAAAAAAGGTTTCGAGAAAAATAATCGTTAAATCCACACCCTTATTTGCAGGATATCTCTCCGCGTGTATTCATTTCTTAGCAATATGTTTCGAACCTTTTATAAAATTTAGTCGTGAGCAAAATTCGTGGAATACTCGAGTTGTAAAATATATGAGTTAAATTAAACCGTTTGTTGCTATTAATTGTTGCATTTGACGAAGTAACGAAAGGAGGCACTACCTTCCATCCTCTTTCCATATTGGGGAATAACCGGACGTTATCGATTGACACGGCGGAATCGGAATATCCGGGAGACGAATGTACAGTTGAAATTGAGAGTCCGGCGAACAAAATGAGAATGACAAGCGCAAAGCCAAAGAAGAGAACTCACTCGAG
The DNA here is from genome assembly GCF_000949405.1 of Vollenhovia emeryi. Lineage (NCBI taxonomy): Eukaryota > Metazoa > Arthropoda > Insecta > Hymenoptera > Formicidae > Vollenhovia > Vollenhovia emeryi. Next base: position 2,428,271 of record NW_011967240.1, on the reverse strand, counting down.
GACTGAAAGAAAATGATCGAAGGGAGCTCATTGATGCCGCGGCACAATGGACGGGGTTCACTTTCTTCGACGAGCCTCGTTAATCAGTATCGCGTACCGATTTCGCGAGAGATAGAGGAGAGAATTGCATTCTCCTGTATGTATTATCCATCGACACGTTTAATCGCCGCAGTTTCCACGTAACGGGCATCTGGATATTGATATCTCCAGTTAATTTTGCAAGGATAGCGCGGACTCAACTACCGTCAAATTCTCTTACTACACTGAAGCTCTTCAAGAAGCTACGAAAAAATCTTTTAACCGGGAAAAGTTTAATTTTGAATACTAAAGAAACGTTACATTAAATACGTAAAAAATAGGGGTTGCACGGAATACTCCGTCTCTCGGTTTGCACTTAATTGCGTCAGCTTTCATGAAGTTGAGATATATTTTTTTTTTTACAAAAAGTTTTGCGAAAGCTATTTGTCGCAGCTTTTTCATTACCCGCAGATTTTCACGAGCAGTCACCTCGCTACAATCAATATCCCGGCTCCGCACTTTTATACCTATACATGGATTTTTCGAGACATAGGATCGATGCGAGCATTACCAGGGCATAAACGCGTTTCAAAATTGATCGACAGAACCGCGAGCGCGAGTGAAGGCCGGAAACGGAAAAAGATTGATGATTTTACGGGGAAAGTAAAAAAAGAGCCCGTGAGGGGTAGCCCACTTTTGTCCCGAGCCTAGGAAATTTTCCAAGTTGTATCATTAATTATATCGCGATACAGTTGATTTACATCGGCGGCGCAGAATGGTCGATTGTTTCGCGACGTCGATGTCGGCTTACAGTAATGATTCACTGCTCGTTTCGCGAGCGAGCGGCGCGCGAAATTATTTAAAAATCACCTCCTCACTCGCGTCGCGCTCTCATTTAAGTCGTGCACACCGCCGGGGAGACTTGTCCGGACGCGGCCCCAGGTGGATTGCAGTATTCTCCTGTCAGGCCGCGGCCTATTAATTTTGTCGCGCTAATCTCCAATCTGCGTCTCCTTACTTTACAAAGTATTACGAGGGATCCGTGACTCCAGCCGCGACAAGCAATACTCGTTATAATAAATCGTTTTGCGTCCTAATCCCCGGCCGCGAGATTTCCTAAACGCAACTTGCATTCCGTCGGATCTCGAGACGTGCCGGATCTCCCGCGCGAATTTTGATAAATGTACAGTTTGGCATCTTCTTCTTCGAGTCCACATTCCGCGATCGGAGCATACAGAGATTCCTGAGAGTGACATTTGCAATTTCGATTTCGGCGAATGGAAATGGAAGCTTTCCGAAAACTGTCTGTTAGTAGAAAATTAAGCGGCGGTCAGCAACGATTCTAGCTTTCTAGCTTGAGTAAACAGCGATTACAAATTAAAAGATGTTGTAATCGAACATGAAGGTACGATCGGAAGAAAAACATGAAAAGCGTCCCACAAAAATAAATATACTTCTCGAGACAGCAGTCTCGTTTCTTTCTGTTATGTCAATGGCTGACTTGTTACTGAAATAACGCGAGATGCCAGTCGTAAGTTTTATTTTGTTACGCATCAATCGCTCTCGGAACAGAGAAGCACGCAATAGAAACACGCTTTGCGATGGCAGCTGTTTGGGGGAAAAAAAACGAAATGTCACAATTCTCGTACGGAGCAGAAAGCGTAAAAGAAACGCTTTACGCAGCGCAGCGACGTTGTTAAAAATTGCTTTAACATTTAAAAGACGCCGAGCCCTCTCCTTTAAAGTTTTTCCTTTATCCGTTACTACCGCCCGTTAACGAAGTGTCAGTTACCTCTCGCTGCATTTATAACGGCGCATGATACTCTCAAACGCGATGCATAGTCGTCGACAAAGACGACTGATCATGCGTTAAGGCCTGTGTCCACGATGCTAGAACTTGGTCCAAGTTCTAGTTCCGAGGAATATCTAGCCAATCAACTTGCGGCTTTATTGGAATAGCTGCAAGTTGATTGGCTACACATTTCTCGAAATTAAAACTTGGACCAAGGCCTTTACGCACGTTAGATTTTTCGGACACGAACATACAATGAAATAAACAGCGCTTCCAATACGATCCGAATCTCTGTGAATACAGTTAGGGCAAACTTTCGCGAACTCACATTTCGCTCGGAATATATTTCGCTCTGAGTTGAAAGGCGGCTGTACAAATTAATAATATCTAAAAGAGCTAAATATGATGTACAAGATCTAAAACGCTCAGCACTCGCTCTTTACACACAAGTAACAAAAACCACACGGAGGGAATTTTCACTTAAAATTTACCCTGCAAATCGTGTTATCGCGGGACAACGTGGCATTTTGAAAAACTGTACGAGTTTTTTGAAATTGTACCATACATTTCACTAGTAATTATACTTGATATACATTTTGCTGGTAAAATGTGTAGTAAAATTTCAAACCCTTGCCTCTTAAATTCATAAATTTTTTATCCATTTTTATTTTAATCACCTTTTTCTCAATCACTAATTATACAGAATGTATACCAAGTATAATTACTAGTAGAATGTACGCAAATGAACGATCGCATGACTTTCGGGACAAATTGAAAGACAAAATTCTCCCCGCGTAACAATTGAACACGACGCGTACGGCTGCATCGTACTTGGAGCAATTTGGATAGAAAAAAATGCTGAATGAGAATAAAACGGAAATGAATAGAATGCAGATTTACTTTTTACATCTGGTCGAATGAATGTGCGCCGCGGGACACGAGATCACGCCGGTTAGCGATGTTATTAAGTATGATACACTTCTTCATCTATTCAGCGCTTTGATTATACGAGTTTTTTACGTGAAAGAAACGGAATATCTTGTGGACATGATATACACGATGAAATATTCATTAGATACGTCATACATCTGACGGGCACGCTGGCTCCGTTGGAATTAAATGAACGTTGAGATAGTTACGAAATTTACAAGGTGCAAGTACCGCTTGCGGAAACCATCGGCGAATATTCGCGGTTTTATATATATATACATTTATATATAATGTATGTATATATATATAGAGTGCAAAATGAATAAGTTTAGCGAGTTATGTTATAAATTCTTCGACTCGTTAGTTTGACCTGATCTCTGAAAAATGGTAAACGACGGCGCTGCATATTCTTCGAGTACGCATCGTCGTCGTAGAAATAATAGAATCCCGCTATTCTGTTATCTATTCACGTCACGGTAAGTTATTTCGCGAAAGCCGAGGTCGTTCATAATTTCAAAGCCGCGCCGTGCAATATCGACGAGCTTATTAAAGAAACGTCAGGTTTCGAAATTGGTCGAAGAACGGCTTATACCAGGTGAAATTTGCGGAAGCCATTCATTTGCAATCCGCGCGCAACCGGACCGGAACTGCGACTTTATTCATAGCGATCTAATTATTTTGTTGGCACGACGGAAGTGTCTTGACTGGTCGTCGACGTGCCGCGGCTCGTCCCGCGGCTCGTCCCGCTAACAGCCGCGGTACAATTTATGATTGGTTTCGCGGCGCGCCGTGAGATGGAAAAAGAACGAGGATAGAGCGAAACAAATTATTTCATTGAATATTCAACAGTTGCCAGAAACAGATCCGTTATTCAGTGGTTACACCGGCCGTGTGCCGATGCGATGGCGCGGCCGCTCGGCCGCCGCCGCCGCCGCCGCCGCCGCCGCTCCACTCGAAATATGTATTTTCCGAAGGTCCGTTTGTAGGGAAAAATAAATAATGTTTGTCGGCGACGCAATTCTGCCGCGCGATCGCGCGCCGCGCCGCGGCGGCCGCGAAATATTTATCGGGAAATATTGGCCGGAAAATGTCTATATACGCGCGCATTGCGCAGGGTGTAATTATCGGCGGATAAACGCGCGATTTACTCGCGCGCGACACGCTTTGAGCGCTGAATCGCGAGCCGGCGCGCGCGATGCGCGGCAAATTGTATTTTTGTCGAGTGATCGCCGTCCGCGCGTGTCACTTATCGAGTGTATTATATATTTTGAAATATCCGCCGATGGGCACCACCTGCTTTTCGAGTGCGCGGCAAAGTGCATCGAGAGCAGCGTGCTGTCCTGCTGCACCGTATCGGATGTCCCGAATGTGTGTAATAGTCTCGGTTGCATATACCGGAGCACGTTTGTTCCAAGCGCACAATGGTGCTACGCTATTTATCTATTGGCGGAGCTATTTAGTCGAGTTTAAAATTAGTTTCAGCTCCGGACCTCGGCCGCAACAACGGGCTTCAGCGATTGCAGTGTAAAAGGAAAAACTTTGCGATAGAAACGGAGAGATCAATCGACATTAATTTCTCTTACACCGAAATCACATGCCGGCCGATGAAATCATCCCCCCACGGTCGCTCGCGCATCGACGGCTATTTATTTAACATAATTTTACCGATTGCAATTAATTTTCGGCGAGAAACGCCCGGACAGTTTCGAACACGCGAGCAACTCGACGATTTCATCCGATCGCGGAGATCGCCGGGCCCGCAAATCGGAGGCGGAGAACGAAATCGGATCGCATCAAACGGAACATCTCCCGCGTCGCTTTTTGCCCTAAACCGTGAAATTTTCGCTTTACAAACTCTCCGCGGCAGTTTATTGAATTATTCACCAGATAACGAGCCCGCCCCGAGCCGCCTAAGAGGGAAGACAATTACCAGGAAACAGCTCGAGATAACAACAACAACAACAACGACGACGACGACGACCGACATCCCCCGACAGTCAGCCGGTGTCGCGGGACTTTGTCGGATACGGCGCCGCGACACTGCGCGACGACGACGGCGACGATGACGGCGACGACGAGAACGGGGTTGCGACGCCCACCCACCGGCAGCCATTTACCGGAGAACACCCGACGCGCGCCCGTTATCTTTATAGTTCGACGGCGGTATCGCGATCGGCCGCGACTGTTAATTAACGCGGCTTCTTCCGCGGGCGGTGGCACCGCGAGGAGAATCGCGCACGCACCAGCCCTCGGTCGCACGCGGGCGGCTGATGATCGGAGAACTTCGGGATTGGTATCGACGCCGCCGCCGCCGTCTGCCGGGGGCGCGAAGCTGCGTTATTCGCCGCGAGATGAATCGCGAAACGCGCGCGCCCCTCCCATCCCTTTCCGCTCGCACATTTCTCATCGGAATTAGAGTCGAATGTACATTACTTCGCCGCGCGGCATATTAATGTCGATTTCAACGCCGATCGGGGGTGGAGGGTATTCGATTCTCTCCTCCCGCGGCCCCCAGCAATCTACTTTCCGCCGGGATAAAAGCGCTCGCTGACGTTATCCTACCCTCCTGGACTCTTCAATGTCCAGGCGCCAGGCACGGCACCGTGCGCGCGTGCACGTCTGTTCCCGCAATTCCCATTCTTATGCAATTTTCTGTCTCTCGTTTCAGACTTGCGCCCTTTTCTTTTTTCAACCGCGCTACCGGCGCTTTCGGGAACAGAAATGTCATTGCGCCGGGACTTGGCGCAAAGACGGGGCACGTGTAATACTTTGAGGTCTGATTAAGCCTCTCTGTGCGGCTGGCGCCGGGACCCTAGAGCGATGCTAATTAGTTTCGCCAGACAGGGCGGCCCAGTGTATATCATAAAATTTGCGCGCGACCACGTGCGCCCGGCGGAAACAGGGCAGGCGGATGGGAGCCAGTTAGTTTCGCGCTTCGCGGAGAGGTGTTATTATTTTTGCCGGGGATTCGCTTAATTCTATCGCGCCGGGACCGCAGGAGGGACCAAAATCGGCACCCGAAATGCCATCCGTATTATGTGTTTCCAGAATTGGCTCGGACGCGGAACACGCGGGCTGCCACCGCGCCGGGCCGTTGAAAATTACGAGCGACAGGCAAACGAGAATTGTGCGCAACTATCGTCGCGGTGCGGCGAGGTGAGGTGAGCAGCGAAACTTGTAGCAGCTCTACAATGAACCTCGACAATTCTCCGTTTATCGCAGCTTTTATGTTTGTGGTCTTTACGAAACTTTACGGTATTCATTGCGCGCGGTTATCGGAAGTGCGTAAATAACGGTGTATATCTGCGCGGTCCGTCCGTAACGTTGCCTGAGTTATGGCCGAAGCGATTCGCCGGACGTCCATGTCCCGTGCAACTGGCCGGTTATAAATCGGCAAACTGTTACGCATGAATTTTATTATGTGTCCACATATTTGATTTTACAATGGCATCCGTGGCGTAAAATAAATACGTGATAACACGCGCGACGATAAAGAGACAAGGCGTAAAGTTTGAGAGCAGTCATTAAGGTGAGGAGCGCGCCGACCAATAATCGATGCTCGCCGCGAGATATTTCCGTCGATACATTTGATACGCGACGCCGCAAGAAAGATCTTAACCGCGAATACATCTCTCGAAATGCATTTACGTGAGGAAACCCCCCCCTTTTTTGTTCGCGGAACGTCGCTCGCAGCGCGCGGCTCGATATCACAAGGATCCGGAATGCGGAAAGCTCCGCATGCGTCATTCTATTGCAGGAACTGCGGTACCAGAAAGCGGTTGACGTTAGGTGTCCCGGATAATCGTGCTGTTCCGGCTGCAGAAACTGTTGCTGCTGCAGCAACTCGACTGTAACAGTAGCACGCAGATGTCATCGATGCACTTCGTGTTTCGAGCAAATGGGATTAACGTCGCAACGACGGCTCTGCATCCGATATTACTATTTGTATTTACCGATTATTATACCTCGAGAATTCGGGCCTCCCTCCGTCTCCGAGCTGCCTTAAGGATCGTCTACAATAGCTGAAGTGAGCCTGGCGTAAGAAGTAAGAGATAGGAGTAAAGAAATGAATCATTTCCACTTCTTACTCCTACTTCAGCTCTGACGCTTACTCTCGGCGAATTAGGCCCAGTTTCACAGTGGCTAGTTAGCTTAACTAGTTGTTAAATAGTGATGCCAACCACTGAAACAAAATCCGGTATTCATCACGTAGATATTTCACTTAATACGCAACAACGAAGATAGAAACAAAATCTCTATGTTCAAGGTGCGCGTTAAAAAATATGGAGATTTGGACAGTACAGAACTTTCAAATTTCTATTTCTTGCTCATGAATATTAAACGTCGAGGAATAAATGGGCGACAAGCTACCTCAATAAAAATCTTACTACGAAGCGACGAATAAGTCAAAGGGAGCGGACGTATGATTATACCGTAACATGATTGCGGCGAATCCCTCTTATCTCGCGGAAGCACACAATTATAGACACAGCCGATCGCAATCGGCCGTCGATTGACCAAGGAAAAGTATCTCGCGTAAATCCAGTTTAATGCGGCGCCGCGGGAGAAGAAGACTTTTCGAATCTCCCGTTGCCGGATCCTCCTCGAGAGGCGCCTGGACTTCTAAAGCCCCGGCGCGGACTTAGGGCAAATTAGAAAACGTTATCAACGCGGCGTACGGGGCGCCGGATGGAAATTCTTCTCGTTAAACAGTTGCTCCAGCTGCGCTACGCCCGGCATCGCCACACGGTGTATGCCCAAGTGTACGCGTGTACCGCCGGAAAGTTTTGTCCGTACGATATAATTTCTCCAACTCTCGACGCCGCGTTCCTTCGTAACCCCTTCCTCCCCCCCACCCCCTTCGTTCTGCGTTTTCTTTGTCCCTCCAGGGGTCTTCTTCATCCGTCTGCTCCTCAACGATCCTCGGACTCTGCGCTCGGCCCGTTTTCTCTGCTTTTCTTTCACGTGTTTCTCGTCCCCTTCTCGTGCCCGCTATTCGACAAATTATTATTTACCAAAGTACCGCGCGGACTCGTGTTACTTCTGTAACCAGTCGTCCAACTGGATCGTTGTCTGACACAACACGAGAACAGCGCGAGAGAACGTCGTGCAGAATTTCTTATTCCAAGATACTTTTAATCTCTTCTTTTTTTCTACAATATCTTTTACCTATTCTAGGTCGCTTTATCTGTAATTTACGAATAACGGTATTTACAAGGGACAACCGCGAATATCTAAACGTGAATAGTCAACTCACTGCACGGTACGTGCTCTCGTTTTCCTCCCGTTCGGTGTAGAATACCGAGTGTGTGTGTGTGTATGCGTGCGTGTGTGTGTGTGTGTGGGAAAACTCGATCCGTCCGTATTCTTGGCTCCACTTCCGCTTCACCCTTTCGCCGTTTTGTCCCGACGCGCCCATTCCCTTCGCTTCCCCTTTAGCTCTCCGCGATCGCAGTCCGTTTCCATGTTACGCCGGGACTTGGCGCCGCTTCGCTTACCCGGCAGTATCCGCACTTCCGTCTCTCGCACTATATCGTCCCGCTTTATCCTCGCGACACCCCTCCTCCCTTCCCCGCCGACGAATATCGCAACGTGTTTGGCCGGCGAGGTCCCGCGCCGAATCCTTTCGACGCGAGTCTGTCAAAGTGAGCGCGGAGCGCCGCGGGCTCCTGTGATTAAAGAAAATTACGGGCAGCAGATAATTACAGGAGGTGAGCACGGACAGAGCTGGCTGAGGGCTGAAAGAGGGCGCATAGCCACCCGCCCTCTCCCGCCCGTCCTTCCACCCGCCACGCCTCGCCGTACGGTCGCGAAATTCTGTCGCCACTCGCGGCGAGCCGCAGCATCCTGAGCATCCCCCAAAGTACCGAAGAAGCAAGGACACTGGACACTGTTCGCGGTATAGTCGGCGCCGCTCGCTTTTCCGTCCGCTCCCTCACTCGCTCACCCGTGCTAAATCGAATTTCGCGGCTAAACGGCCGCGATATCGCATACGGCTGCGAACCTACGTTGTCGCAATCGTTCACCGAGAAAATCACTATCGGTAATTTCAGCGAGTAATAATTGAAAGCGTAATCGATTCTGGAAAATTAGAGGGCTGAGTTTCATTACCGCTACAGGCGCGGTATTCGATCCTATGAAAAAAAAATGAAAGGGTACACAATGACGCTTATGTACCCGCTCGATGTATCTAATTTAATTTTTTATGCTTTTACGGGAAATAACATTCGATTTGCTTAATGAAAATGTATGTAAAATCTGTTAAAACATAGGCACCGTAAATCTCGTTATGTTGAAAATTTTCAATCTGCACGAAGGATGGAAACAAATGTGATAAAAATCACGATGATAAAAATGTGTAACAGTCAAATATGGATTATTGTAAAGAGAATGTATAGCCGCACCATTTATTTCCATTAATAGTACAGAATCCGTATGGATTATCCGTTCGGGATTATGAAGGTTAAAACTGAAAAACAGGACGCTTCGGTATCTGCTCATATCCCGCATAGCGGACGACCACAAATTCTCCTGCTTCTTGGCTAGCCACAACATCATCCTGTCATCTATAAGAGAAAGGGTGAAAGAGGGGCTCTCGCTGTTTTTCTCTTGGATAATATTACATATTTAATCTCGTGCCTTCGTATCTCTTTCTTCGAGACATAACAAAATCTCCTAGTTAAATTCCAAACTGTTCTGTGATAATCATTATCAGTGGAAATCAGCCGAAAGATAAGAAAGCTAATATCTCAGATGATAAAAACGTGTGTGCGTGATAAAAACAATTTATTATAAAGACAGAGACAAAAGATACTTGGTGTAATAATCGTGTCGCGTAAAAAAATAAGACACGATATCTATTGTGTTGTGTCGCCACATAAATTATTTATTACTGCCGCGCATCTGATTTGTCCCCACTCCTCTTTACAAACCATTACATTGTTTTGCTTTGTGACTGGAAGTGTCGAAGGAAGGAATTTGATATACGGTGCGCGTATATAGAATAATAACCTTTCAGTGTTCATTTTCTATCGAATTTGCCTGCGCGCCATAGTAAATCGAATTTCACGGCTAAATGGCCCTTTTTGACGCCGAAATAATAACCCAGATTTAACCGGTGCGCTCATGGAGCGCAAAAATAGTTAATACGCTCTCGCGAAAAATCTGCGCGCCCTCGCACAATATCGATACTTGGAATTTGCATTGGTAATGCGGCAGGGAGCGGAAAATAATTACCAGTTTTCAATTCGCGCAATTGTGTCGTAAATCTAAAAATACATTTATCAAAGGCAATTACCGCGCAAAAACAAGCTATAACGCGCCCAGACTTAGATCATCGTACGTTAATTTTGTTCTGGACATAATCTGCCTGTATTATGCCGCGTAGTGCGGAATAAATGCGCACGACTTAAATCGAAGAGCTTTTCAATATCCTTTAAAAGATAGCGTGTCCTCTAAAATAAAGTAATTACCGCATAAAACGAGCTATAACGCGTCCAGACTTAGATCGCACGTCTATTTCGTTCTAGACCTAATCGACCTGTATGATGCCGCGTAGTGCGGAATAAATGTGGCACTACTTAAATCGAAAATATTCCTTTTAAGAAAATAAAGCTTTTCAATATCCTTTAAAAGGTAGCGCGTCCTCTAAAATAAAGCAATTACCGCATAAAACGAGCTATAACGCGTCTATAGATCATCGTACGTCTATTTCGTTCTAGACCTAATCGGCCTGTATTATGCCGCTTAGTGCGGAATAGATGTGCACGACTTAAATCGAAAATATTCTTTTTAAGAAAATAAAGCTTTTTAATATCCTTTAAAAAGTAGCGTGTCCTCGCCTACATATATGGAGTCATGCCATTCAAATTTTGCCGAAGGAGGAAACCTGCTCCGCACGGTATGGGCATTAAAAAATTGTACAAATTCTGGAGATTCTTATATTGCATCGAGTTCTATGGCGCGGCCGGTCGACATTCTGGGTGTCGGGAAAGTGCATTACATATCCGGATTGAGGAGATTGAAAAATTCCCTTCGATGTTACTCGAAAACGTCGCGCGAAGCGATTTTTCGAAACTTTTCAAATGTAAAAATGTGATAAGCAGTAATCGTGGTAAAATTTTCGAGTTTTAATCTGTCTTTATTTTTTCGCAGCTCGCAACGTTCGCGTAAAGCTGCGAGATAAATATGAGAGCATATAACTTGCCACAAAACACATTCCATTATCCCGCAAAATTTGATTTTAGAAACTCATACCTTTTATGTACGGTTTCGATCGCAATTTTTACGCTTCCGCTTATTAAAGGATCTACGCGTTGGCGCGATACGCGAAGAAAAATGTGACATCACGGGCTTAGGTGACGTGACTGGGAGTCAACCGGTGACATATTTGTTAAATAATTGGGCCGCGACACGCGTCCAATGTGCGGACAAAAATTTCCACGCTGCCTTCCATTATCGCCTCGTTCTTTAATCACCGGCCGGTAACGCGAATTTTTCAGATTTACGGTGCCCGGAGAGCCCGAGCATTATGGAATTACCCCTGCCAGGACACGTATCACGAAATTATCCCGGTAAATCGGGCACTGACAGTAATTATGTCAGCGCGTCCCCCTCGTGTCTGTCTCAATTATCCGGTTACATTTCCGAATTTTCGTCCGCTATATAATAGCGCACCGTTCAAATTTCTCCTCCTAGTCGACGCGCAAATAACGTCAAAAAGCTCCAGCTTCCCAACTCCTCCAACTGATCGTGTTCTTTAGCGCCTTTCTTCTCAAAGGATGATCTTTGCGAAATTAAATTCAATACGGCCAAGGTCTCTATATTTCTGCGCTCGTACAACTTTCGCGTACTTTCTTTCCGCGAACGTTGACCCAAATTAAGCGGAGCCGATGTTTGTATTTCGGATGAATTATGAAAGTAAGATGAAGCATGTTAATGGATTTCTCAGGGAAACGCTTTCAACAAAAGTACAGCATATATTTTGCCCGGCCTGGATGAATGGACCGAAACTTTCTGATTACATGCGGGAACATAGTTAAGTTATTATATAAATTGATCTCGTAAGTAATCGTGCATAAACTTTTCACTCCGGACATTTTTCCAGAAGGAGGCGCCGCGCGCCCGCGATACGCGGATCTATTTCATTGCATTCGGTAGTTACGATAGTACGTTTAAAACAAAACCTGTGAGCCTTTCGCCTTTAACCATACGCCCGTGCGCGACTCTCTTTCGGAGCAGTGTCGACGTCGACACTGTCAGTTAATTCGTCTGTCAATCTATCAGCGCCGCTATAAAAATTCAAATGTGCCGCCCGGCAAAACGTGAAAAAAACTTTCTGGCCGAAAGGGCGAAAACGCGCCCACCATCCTTTCGGTCATCCTTTGTGCAACGATTTAACATTTAATTCGCCCTGATACTTCGGGATGTGACGTCCAATCGCTGCCTAAATTTCATTTAACGTATCTGCACGTAGTTTTATCTCCGCAAATATGATTGACGGCGTGAGGACAGAATGCTTGGTGGAATACGACAAGATCGAATAGAATTTGACGGATCGAGAGCAAAAGTAAAAAAGTCTATAATTTTTAATTCAGCTTTGCACACAAAGTCATATGAATATAGGACGTGGAACCGTATCTGACATGAGCTTTATAAATTAGACACTTGACCCACATACGCTCTGAATTCATTTATTAGTTAGTCATATTGAGATTCTGTCAATAAAGATCAGTAAGAATTAATATATAGACAGACACGTATATATAGATCCAGGAACTTAAAGATGAAGTTTAAAAATGGACCTCCACTTTTTGGAATATTTAAAAAATTCTACGTGTGCTTTTAAATAATCTAGGTACTGTTTCACAGTGGCTTATAAACGACTTACTGTGATAAACAAATATACAAGCCACAAATAATATCACAATTGTAATAATTCTCCCAATTCTAGTTTTGCTTTCGAGATCGATCATATTAGCATTTGAAATAATAACATTTCGTTGGTGCCTCACCTTTAGCTTTCGATTCTCAATGTTACCTCTCTTTCGCTGTATCTCACTTTTTGCAGCAACAAACTAAATTAAATTTAAACAATTTTAATTTCATTATTTAAGATACGAGCGACTTTCATTTTTCAGAGAGACTGTTACACATGATGATCACATTTCTCTTAAATTAATTGATATGCAGCATTCGCGGGAAATCGTAACAATTTTTCGAATTCTGCGACCAATGCGTGCCTACCGTTGGCCAATAAACAATAAATAAATTGAAGCTACGGGTCAATAGAAATGGTCGACTAATGCCAAACGTAACTTCACAGTTTCATATCGAGAGCTGTGTACCATGCTAACTGCACCGTGGAGGACGCTCGCAATTTACAACACAGCGTGTAACGTCCGTCACTCGTTGCTGACATGGGATGCGATACGTGGCGAAGGATGTTTTGCACGATTTACTTTACTGCCATCGTGTCTGACCGCGCATAGCTAGCGAATACGGTAATTTCTTCGCGGCAGATAAAGAAAGCAATTATTCATCAATGCGCGGACACAAGCTTCTGAAGCAACTAACTTCTGAAATAGTAATTAAAATACAATAGTGGAGAGTATCGGAACGTTCAATTTTTGTTCGTAATAATAATATCTCCAACGAAAAGTGTATAATTTGTTGGAAGGCTCGCAAAGTAAGACACGCGCGCACGTGCGTATTTCGTCGACTTAAAAGTTAGTAACAGAGAGGCGCAATACAATTTCGTACGCTTTGAGATCATTTTCCTCGTTTACGATAAAAACGCAATATAATTTCAAGTTGCGCAAGTGAACGTGCAGCCTTCCACTTCTACCGCAGGTGCGGAAAAGAGGCCGAGCTTAGTATATGTACACCGCATTTTTTTTTGCAAAATGATAGGCGCCACCAGGTACTACGCCCTACAAGAGAATACGCGAAATTCGTGGGGCTGCGCCGGAACTTTGTGAATGTCCCCTTAAGCCAGGAAATCGCACTACTTTGTCCATAATTTAGTTAAGAGCGTCATGCGTGTGACGTGTACGATATAGAATAGATCGGAACAACCGAAGCGCGAATAGAGCGACAGAGAGAGAAAGAGAGAGCAAGAGAGAGAGAACTGGCGTGCGGCCAATCTCCTGGTCCAGGATTCGTGTAAGTGACTTATTATCCGCCGTTTATATGTGAGCCCTCTATTAGGACGTACTATATATGTATATATACACGTGTATATATGTACACGTAGGCTCGCCCTGCGGATACGCACGCCTAATTCTTCATCGTAATGACGCTAATCATTAGAGGTTACGCGTAATTATGTGTTTCTCTATAATATGTCTCTGTTGGTTTCACTGACTACAGAAATGGTCACTTGTATATTATTTAGTCACTCGATCCAAATTAACTTTGACACGCTTAAATTAGAAACGGTGACTCTGTAAAATAAGTTACGTTCTTCAACTGGCGAATGTTAATCAATAAACGTTACTCAATACACGTATTTATAGAAATTAATTAATATTATACATTTAACGAGAAGCCGAAAAGAATTAGAAGGACTTAAAAACTGATTATAACATTCAAAATATGTATATCAAGTCCACCATGAGAAGGTCCCACCATGAGTTTATTGCTCTCGGAGTGAAATCGGTTTAGTGGGAAATTGATCGTTAGATCGTGACGAGGATTGAATTCGGACGTTGAAAACCTATTATCTCATATTAGAATCCTATCTCGTATAAAGGACTTTCCTCTAATTTTGTTATAATTATCGACACAAAGCGAGAATGGATATCGAGACGAGTACACGCGATCACCATTTTCTCAGATAGAATATTCGAGTGTTAGACTTGTGTTTGGACCGAATAAGAATTTATTCGCGCAAGTCCAGCTATTCCAGTTTTCACCTCTCTTTTACGACATCCCTCGTTAGTCGCATTCGAAGTACTGTGGGATAAAAGGACAGTTAGCAACCCTGCATTTTGGGGCCCACAATTAGTAATCAAATTATTTGGATTGTTCGTAACTCTACTCTGGGAAAAATTTTGACCGTGTTTTTTTTGTAGTTAAGCAACTTAACATCTCGGTTAGTGCATCTTAAGTGAAAATTATCTTTGCGTTACTGAATATCGATAGAACTAATTGGAAGAATTGTTTAGTATTACTTAAAAATCTTGGATATATCTAGATAGAATAGCTAATTGCAATTTTTAGTTACGCGGGGTAAAATTTGTAAAAGATTAGAGTATTACGGACAATCCAAATAATTCGATTATGACTAATTGTGGGCCCCAAAATGGGTCGCTGTCTTTTCTTCCCCAGAGTAGCAATACGCACGTTTCGTATTCGAGCTTATCTTTGCGTTACTGAATATCGATAGAACTAATTGGAAGAATTGTTTAGTATTACTTAAAAATCTTGGATATATCTAGATAGAATAACTAATTGCAATTTTTAGTTACGCGGGGTAAAATTCGTAAAAGATTAGAGTGTTACGGACAATCCAAATAATTCGATTATGACTAATTGTGGGCCCCAAAATGGGTCGCTGTCTTTTCTTCCCCAGAGTAGCAATACGCACGTTTCGTATTCGAGCTTAAAGAATTTATTCTGAAGAATATTAAGCGTTCCGTTCCCTTCGCGTCATTCTCCCACTGTTTTCTTTCCTCACTTCTCTACGTTTCCCTCTTTCTGTGTATATCTCTCCTCCTTCGGTCTTGCTCGAAGGTAATTACGACGCAGTCACGCAAAATCAAATTGAAGAAATATGCGAAGCGAGTTTAATGTTCAGCCGGGCTCCCAAAACTGGCGCGAGTAGACGTTTATCTCGCGCGCAAAATTAGAGATGTAAGGAAGCACTTAAGTGCATCTTCGTTACCGTGTTACGCGTAATGCACGCTCATTTAATTGCTTCGTTGTAATCGTCGTACTGCGTGTGGGTTTCGCATTAAAATTAATACGCATCATAATCAATTTTGCTTCATCCCTAAACACTTTTTAATCGCGCATTTCAGTATAATATTTGAGTAAATTGTAATAGTACACAAATAAATGCACGATATTGTATAAATTCATTTTAATTAGGCAGATTATAATGCCAAAGATTTCAATCACAGACGATTAACGTAACGATCGAATATAATTCTAAAGTATTTGTAGAATGTAACGCTGCGGACGTGTGCACGGAATTTATCAATTTGATCGAAATTATAGTTCGGTGCTCTGGGAAAAAAAGGACAGTTAGCAACCCTTTTTGGGGCCCACAATTAGTAATCGAATTATTTGGATTGTTCGTGACTCTACTCTGGGACAAATTTTGACCGTTTTTTTTTGTAGTTAAGCAACTTAACATTTCGGTTAGTGCCTCTTAAGTGAAAATTATCTTTGCGTTACTGAATATCAACAGAACTAATTGAGAGAATTGATTAATATTACTTAAAAATCTTGGATATATTGTTATAGATAGAATAACTAATTGCGACTTTTAGTTACGCGGGGTAAAATTCGTAAAAGATTAGAGTGTTACGAACAATCCAAATAATTCGATTACTAATTGTCGGCCCCAAAATGGGTTGCTATCTTTTTTTTTCCAGAGTGGACATATATTATGCAAAATACACAAAGTTTCGCGTTCGAGCGAGGAAAAATAATCGATGATTATTTAATCCGCTTGATTCGGCGATACATTTGCAAAATGTCGAAAGTGGGAGGCGTCTGTTATCCAAAACGCATCTTCCTTATCGCGTTTCACTTTCTGTCGTTTACGCGCGCGCGCACGCTCCCGACTTTTCGAAGCCGCGAATATCTGTCATCGCGCCGCCCGACGAGAATGTGAAGATGCATCTCGCGAAGAACGCGCGGAAAAATACGGCACGTCCGGGAGCCTTAATCCTTGTTTATAACGACTTCCCAGGGTGGAAGACACTCCCGCGTAAAAAGGGATTCGGCAGCAGGAAAGGGGGAGAGATTCGTCCCGCGAACGAATGGCAAGTAGGTGAGTTGAAACTTTTCCGGGCTGCGTATACGGTATAGCGTTAAAAGTTCGCCGCGGGACTCTCTCTCGGCGAAGTTTCCTCAACCAGCCAACGAAAATCTTCCGACGCGCCGTGCCTGATGCAATGCCACCCCCGGGTAACCGAGGCCCTCTTTTCACTCTCGGGACACACGCGTGATACGCAAAGCGAGATTTATTAAATTATGAACGCTATAAATACCGGGAGAATTGTACAAGATAGCCTGAAACCGCCGACGTTTTATCAGCTACGAACGCAAGTGCAGCCCCTCGACAAATTATCTAAGAAATTTTATAAAAATGAAAAAAGAACGAAAGACCAGAGAGATACAAGAAAAAAGAAACGTAAGCACAGAGCAAAAAATATGCAGCGCGGTAAAATGAGGCGTTAATCGAGCCGCCGTGCAAATTGATTAAAGAGACAGCCATGGAAAATGGCCGCAAAATTTCACGGAATCCACAATCCTTCGAGAATACGGGCATCGCCGTCCGACTATCTGTCTCCCGAATACTCGTCTGCGATCTTCGTCGACATTTATCCTGGGAATATCGCGGCCAGGTTGAAGTATCGGCCGTCACATTTCTCGCATTGAACATCAATCGAACAAAGAAATCGCAAGAACTCCCAGCACGTTCCTCGCCGAGGAGAAGGCCCCTGCTCTGCCAAAAAATTGTTCGTCGAATAGAAATACCGTGTGGATCACGGCACTAAAATCGATCCCCAAAAATGATTTATTGGCTTTTAACTTTCCCCAAATAGGAGACATATGAAGCATAAAAGGAGAAAGTTTAAATATACCAACAAAATTTAATAAACATATCCATGCGAATCAAAATCAAGAGACAGCAATATAGCGATTATATCTTTGTAGTTCCTACGGCAAGATATAAAGATCCATTTAAAAAATGCTTTTAAGGAAATAGATAAAGTATAATTTTTTAAATCTTAATTTCTTGATCAGTGATTTTTACACTTTCTACATTTGTCCATCAATTTTAAATGTAAATTAAAAAAGCAAGATAGTTAAAAAATAGAAAAATATATTAATAATAAAAATATATTAAGGAAATAGGTAAACCATAATTTTTTTTATCTTAATTTCTTGATCAGTGATTTTTACAAATTATACATTCGTCCGTCAATTTTTAATGTAAATTAAGAAAGCAAGACAGGTAAAAAATAGAAAAAAATATATGGACATACGCGAAAAAAAGGTTAATTGATCTGGTGCGAACTAAATTTTGCTTATTACCGGTTCAGTCGGGTCCTATTTAAATGTTGGGAAAATTGCCAGCTTTCGTACACACGTCGGGCATTTTCACACGCGTGCATATGGGGATATTTATTCGCGGTAATACGGTGAAACGACCGCACGCACGATTATACGCATAATTCATTCGCTGCGAGGTAATAAAGAATTCGCCTCACAAAGCGGCCATGTAATTAGCAGCGTCCCGAATAAAGGAAATATTTCACAGATAGTACATTTGTCTCATGTACGCAACTATTATGTATTTCTACAAAGCCCATTCTAATCCTCTGCGTTCTAAATTCTCATTTGAATAATTGCACGGTACGGAAAAACATTGACGATACGCGATCCTCTTTGCCCAATTTTTAACGGTGAAAATATCCACGTATTCAATAATGATTCATTAGTTTCTATTCGTTAGTGAAAAAGTGCACGTGTCTTCGCGTTTCATCAATCTATTTCATTCTATTATGCTATTCGCACTTTTTTTACATCTCTTTGAAGAAGAAATTCTCTTAAAAAAAAATTTCCAACTTCGCTAAGGGACTTTTACGTACGTCCCTTCGACTCGGGGATGAATCTCGTTCTACGAAGCGTTTAACAGAATAATGGGCGACTTAGTCTCTCCCGGGTAGCTGTAATAATTTACAAACCAGACGTTGGCAAATGATTTTGCTGTCTGCCGCCCGGGCTGGCACATCACTCGCTCTGGCTTCGTTCGCGAGGCGAACACACGCCTCCGGTTTATCTGTACACCGACCACCTTCGCGTTTCTCTTCTCGCTCGCAGCAAAGTTCGACGCAGGCAACGAAGGCAGGAGCGGATCGTCGTACTGCAAATTCGCAGCTCGTGAGGGACGACGACAGCTCGCGCTTCGTTAAAACGCCTTGCGCGAACACGGCGCGGGTACGTATTCGCCATGAAATTTTCACCGCCCGAAAATTACGCGAGATTCTCCGCTCCGCGCCGGTTGGTAATTATGCGCTCAGCCGACAGGCTAACTCTATAACCGTAAGTGCTTGGATATTGTTGAATGGTGTCAGCAGCCGGCGATACGGATCTAGACCGAGCTAATGCCATTTCTCCGAAGTGTATCGCATTTAAGAGATGCGCTCCGTATCATCGAGAGATTTCATCTCGCGGGTGGCCCGCGGTATCTACGTGTGATTTATCGTACTGTGTCCAGTGGATAAAAATCTCGGAACACAGTTACGTGCCGACATGTGGCCCGATACGGTCTACGTGTGCAATTTTAGGTTTGCGACAAATGGTTTGTCAGTCGGGAGTTTCTCGTCACTTTACGTCGGTCTCGTATTTCTAGATTCTGTCCAATTGATTTTCAACTTACTTTTCCTTTCAACCGCTCAAAAGTTGTGCGCTAAATAATATGTAACAATTGCTACTGAAACTCAGCAACAAGTTCAACGGGGCACTATTATAAAAGGAAAGGCGAGCGAGCGCGGACTTCCAGCGCATAAATATTGAGCGAGCGTATCCCTCACCACCCGGCCCCTCGGTCTTGTACAGTTCTTTACGTCCGAAAACTTTCTTAGACGCCAGTTTTGCATAAAAGGGGAGAAAGTTTCTTTATTTAGACATCGACGGCGGCGCGGATTAAAAATTTACCGGAACGCGGTCTATTTTTCTTACAGTCGCAAGAAATCGATACTGGAACCGCCGCTGTAAGAATGAACGGACTGGCCGAAGGGAACACAGATGCTGAGAATTATTTATTAAACGAGCACCTTGCTGCCTCGGCCGGCTACGCTTATGGAACGGCATGTAAAGGATCGACGTAACGTCCCATAACGCGCGCGAACGACGGAACTAATCTATCGAAAAATTCCCTTATAACAATCCAACGCGGCGGCATTATCCATGAAAGCTTTGCTTATAACTTTTTATTCTCATTTCCAAAATGTTTTTATAAAAACAGAAATATCGACGATGTGTGTGTAGCGTACACGGCGCGTGAGCGTAGAAAATTTTATTTGCGTCAAGCGAAGAATAATCCTCTTTCATTTTAAAAGCGATACAATTTTACGAAATAACACTTCAACGAGATGCCCCTTAAACGCGACTCGTCTATTTCGTCGTGCGAATGAAATCTCAGATATCCAACTCCGTTTTCGAAGTGTATCGCTTGTATCGCTCAGTAGCTGTAAACATGAGATGATATGCGGAATTTTACGAAGCTAGTATCATCATAATCGTATTAATGTAGGCACTCGCTAAGTTTACGTGTTACGTTGTAACGTAATTAAATGTTTTCATCACGATTATCATAATAGTGTTAAGCGGCGCGGAGAATTGAAATGTGTTTGACATCTTCCATATGAAAGAGACATCGTATTCGATTATACAATTTACATATATTTATTCAGCGAATTACATCTATATTACGAAACGCGGAATGCGTTCGTGACGGCAAGGATGTGAAAAGCGGCTGTTACGAGACGTAACATGTTAACCTGATGTAGTAGTTAGCTTCTGCGCAAAACCAGTAGCTCAAATAATAATGCCTCGTGCCAAGATTTTCCGTTATTGCATCGAAATTTTCGAAACGATGGCAAGAATTCGGAGAATGCGCTGAAATAAATGCATTCCGATGGTGAAGAGGCGCGTAATTCAAAATCGTGCATTTAAAACGTGCACAAAAAATACGATATTCTCAAGTTGTGTAAGAGACGTCTTAAAATTTCGAAAACATCTTGTAGAATTAATAGAAAATTTTTTGTACGTCTTTAATCATATTTTGTCTTTGTTTGCATCTTTGAGACGATGTTTTAAAATAATTTTAAAGCGTCTTATATATGACAAATTCTTGTCTAATTTTAATAGGTAAAACTATAGATAGACTGTAAAACGATATAGTCTCGATGAGAATATTTGGCAAATAAAGAAACAGAGAATCGCTTATGAACTTGACGAAAATTCGCTGCACTTACCGTAAAACTGAACGCGCGGAGAGAAGTGTATAGAATCTCTATAGCAAGCGGCGGTTTTAAAAAATAACATTATCCTCGCAAAGAGTTCGATGTTCATGTTTTTCAAGAGCACGAAATTGGGGCGCGTGAAGCAAATCCTTGGCTTCCTTTTGCGTCGAATTACGGTACTCCGCCGCTGGATTTTCATAACGATCACACGCAGGACTTGAGCTTTATATTCGCGTAAACGGAGGAGGCAGAAAGATGCGCCCGCGAAACTCGGTAGAAACTACGTAGCCGCGATGGAGCTCAGCGAAGAAACAACCGCGCGTAAAGTTAATAATGCAACAATCGCTGTCGACTACACGCTCCTCTGTCTTGCGAGTAGAATCATTCCTTCATATAATTTAATTAACCTCATGTGCACGTTATACGCCACGTGGAAAAAAGAATCTATTAAACTTAATAGCGCGTTAGCCGTATTGTTAGGAAAAACAGTTTCAGTCACAATATACTCTGCAAAAATCAATCAGCGAATTATCGCTGAAAACAGTGAATTGTCACTGATGTACTGCCTTGGCCAAAAATATTTCCCACCTGTGTGAAACCTCGATAAACTTAAATTATTTTACATTCAGGTTAAATAAACAATACCAGTTGATGACTTCCAGTTCTTTTTATAATGATTTATGGTGTATCTCACAGTACTACGAGGACACTTCACTATATTTGTGTTTTATTTTTCCGTCCTCAAAAAGTAATTGTATTTTCAAACGTTTAGCTAAATCCAACTCGCACGCTTTTGGCATTTTTGTAGCAAGATAATGTTATTCTTTAGAGTAAGCCGCTATAAGTTGGAGATTATTAAGCAACGTGCACACTTCGAGCGTCCGCAGTAAACTAAATGTGTACCCACAAGCAAAATTCAAGTTTACTACCGCAAACGTTTCGCGACTTGTCCTTGCGTGCTATGACGTGATGCTTTGTTTAGGTTATTCAGGTTAGCGTGTCGATACGTAACAATATACGAAATAGTTGGATATAATCAAAAGTAGTTACATTTTTAAACATTGAGGGGGTGGCAAATACTTTTGGCCAAGGCTGTATAGTTATAACAGTATACCACTTCGATTTTCAGTGGCACATTTATAACTGCAAATCGTTGACTATTCACTGTTTTCAGTGATAATCCACTGATTGACTTTCAGAGAGTATCTTTTTATTAAGATAGATCGTTTCACGATTTGACGATTTGAATAATTTGTTCGCTCTATTACCGATAATTTACCGCTCTGTCGTAACATGAGCAAAACAATTTATTCAACATTAAAGAGACATTATTAGGGCTGAATATTAGCGTGAGATTTAGTTAGCGAGCGATTTTGAGAGACTCCTGATTTTTTTCCAAATTTTGTTCGCGCCGGCATTGGCGGGTGTTACATGTATATCGTCATGGTCGAGCGGGGCGCGATATATTTTGACGTCAAAGTCAGCTTTGTCGAGAGCCGCGAAAATACGAAGGAAGATAAAAACAAGAGAGGGAAAGAGAAAAAGCTATGCAATGCGGAAGAAAACGCAGATTATTAACAGTGACATATACAGCATTGCCTGTTAAACAAGTGTATGGATGTAAAGCTTATATACGCGATAATTTATGCGCCAGTTTTATAAATAAAAAGGTGGAATTATACGGCTACATTTTTTTTTCTAATCGGCCCGGCGTGCCCGCTCGATCGCCGATTTCTCCTCGGCGTGATATCCGACCGGATATATTTCGCCAAGCGCGCACGAATTCCATCAGGACGGTGGGATGATCGGGAATATTCGCATAGTTTTGCACGGGAACTCCGATAGCCGAATAACGTGGTTAAGGAGAGGAGAACGGAGTGGTAGCTATCCGCAACATGTCTCTGCTTTCAAGCAGCAAGACCGTTTCTGAACTTTTCGGGGGTACACGGGTAATGATCGCGCGTAACACATAATGATTTCACCCGATGCGAAAAGACCGATGACGGTACCCGATGTCGCGGTGAAGAGAGATCGTTTGCTTTAACACTATTTAAAAAGAAGAAAAACAAATGCACACGTTAATAAATAAAGCACAGAGATAAACGAGCGATTTTTTTTTATATTCTCATTCGTGAAACCGCAACCGTTTATTTTAAGTTGAACGGCTTTTGCACACTCGTGTAATTATATTTAACTACAAAATTCATGACTTTTCGAGGGTACACGGGTAATGATCGCGCGTAACACATAATGATTTCACCCGATGCGAAAAGATCGATTACGGTACCCGATGTCGCGGTGAAGAGAGATCGTTTGCTTTAACACTATTTAAAAAAAAGAAAAACAAATGTACACATTAATAAAGCACAGAGATAAATGAGCCATTTTTTTTTAGATTCTCATTCGTGAAACCGCAACCGTTTAAGTTGGACGAGATTCGTGTAATTATATTATCGTGCGTTGAAAAAACAAAATTAATGACAATTTTATTTCGGGGACACATCTCCGATTATTGATCGTGAAAATATGAGAGATTAACGATGTGTTCTCTCGTCGAATACTTTTCGCGAGTTCGTCACGCGTTCTTTTTCGCATTTAATATCCACGCGCCGCGCCGTTGTTATTTCTCCTTCAAGAAGCAGGTTTCCTCTCCCGCATGCGGAAGCGGAAGCCCGACTGCAACGTTGGGAACGGAGACATTGTCACGGCGCCGGATAATCGAGAATATTCGTACAGTTTTGCAGCGAGGTGGCAGCGATAGGTGAATAAGGTGGGTTAGGCGAAGAGAGAAACGACGAGGAGAGCTGTCCGCAACACGTCTCTGCTCTCAAGCAGCGAGGTCGCCTCGAGGCATCCAAGTTTACTCGCAACTTCACCGCCAACTTCTCAATATTCATCCCAATTATATACCGAAGCTCATGCACAATTGCCACGGAATCTACGCGGGCGCCTTCATATACACCCGAGAGCGAATGCGAATGCCGTTACATTTCGCGTCCAGCGAAACAGCTGGTTGACTTACTTTAAAGGGAATGTGAGCTTTCAGGAGTTGTTTACTTTTTAAAGTTATACAACGTCGTCGCGGCTGATCCTCAAGATAAGATTTTGACAAAGAATTTCACTTGTAATTAACTAAAGCACGAAGCCCTATTACTTTCTTTTGCATCCCCGAAGCTTAAAACTGCTGTCCTTTAAATGCTCGTAACGTCATTGTTATTACGTTTCAATATCTTTATACAGAAAACTGTTATACGTGTGGACAAAAAGATACGCCTTATTAACAAAGTATTACAAAAAGTCCGTGCCAATAATAATTCAATTCCTACTCTAAATTCTTAAGTTTAACTTATTTTATCATAATATATTCCACGGCGTAAAAATGCATCCGAAGTGGACTCGGGACAATAAATCGACAATAAGTGACAGTAATTGTCACTAAGATTTTACCTTCTCCACGGATTTCTATTTCACAGAACTTAATTTCAGCAATGTGATTTCTATCGATACCACTTGAATTAATGTGTATTTCAGAAACAATTATAATATTGTACGAATTTGGAATCCAGAATAAACTATTCTAAACCGTTTATTTATTTTAAAAACCGTGCTAATTTGAAACTTTTATTTACAAGTGAAATTTGACTTTACAAGTAGGAAATTTATAATTGTTTACCAGTTATAGTATTCAAAATTAAGATGAACATACTAAAGCTCACGAAGCGTGCTTAATCGCGCGCGGTAAGTTCTAAATAATGATGATGTAGTTTGCGATAATATTAATCCAACATTTGACGAGTAATTACGTTTAAATCCCTAATATCGCTTCTAATTCTGTACAATTTTGTCTAACTCAAAAATTCAGACTTAAAAATAGATCTTACAGCGTGCAACTTTAGTAATTCTTATTCTTGCATTAAAATATAATCTTGTTTCTACAAGGGCCGTGGAATTTTTCCACACGGCGTGTAGAAGCAGATTTCTAATTCAATATATTACTGACATGTCTAACTTTACTCCCTTTACGTAAAATGCCTTCAAGTTACTTTGCTTCTTAAGAATTAGCTACAGCATTTAATAAATACATATTTCTATAAGAAATTAAATTAAATGGTCAGTAATCACGTCTAGCAACAAAAAACTGAACAGCCGCTGTTAGAAAAAAAAAGGAAAATATAATAGCATCTTATCTCTCGTGCAAAAACGCTCTTGAAAGAAAACGCTGTCGAAACCTCATGAATGTAGCGATACTGTATGTAAAAAAAAAACAATACAGGTCGAGAGACAGCAGATATCGACGTCATATGTGTGACAAGAGTAACACTCTGGTTGTGTTATATCGACAAAATTAATTGCATCGCGCGATAAAACTGTGCAGGGCGGATAAAGTTTCACGCGGAAACCGTGGCGTACTATATTGACACGTGTGTATATCGCAATGTTCCCCAGAGAACTGTATACAATCCGGATGTGCGTTTTGACTTTTTTTTTTATTTATTCGTAATATGGCTTTGATAGTTCCGTATAGATTATCGCGTCACACGGCCAGATACCGCTACGCGCGTCGCGTTAATTATTGATACGTCTGCGCGCCATACAAAATATATGCAAGATTCCAGCTCAAAGGGAAAAAGAGTCGCGCATATCGGAATATGGCGAAAATATTTCTCTTACATGTATGGAATAATCTCAACTCCATCCAGCGTTTTCTAATTATCTTTATATATTATCTATCCGGTACTTTAGCTAATCCGATTTCGCAGGGGCAAATTACAGCTTTTGAGTTGTGCAGCTACTTTCCTCGTTCCCTAAATAAATTTTACAATTTTTGCATCTTCTTTCCTACGACTAGGACTGAATCCAGCCGCTCTAACGACACATTAGAATAATAAGACTCTGAAGTGCATTAAGGTCCACCCAAGAATCTCTCTCGTCTTGTTGCGCGCTTCTCGGTTCGTACATACATTTTAATTATGCCGCTGCCTTTCCCGGCGTCTCTCCCGCATTTTCCCTCGCACAGGGACCACAGACCCGCGTCCCATCGAGAGGAGGACAACGAAGTTTTCTTTACGCGCCCCTTATTACGCGTGGACGAGTAAGAATGCCACGCGTGCACCGGAAACCATGTACTCGTTCCTCTCGCGGCCGGTAAAGCCACATTGATAATATAAAAGATCGCTTGAGAAGCCGCGCACGTCTCGCGTAATGTATGCGGGGAAACCGAGTAAAACAAAACAGTCCCGCTGAAATTGAATACAAATTTCTGGCTCGTTCTCTTTCTCCGTCTCTCTCCGTCTCTCTCTTTCTTTCGCTCTCCTTCTTTAGCCGCCGCCACGCTCGACACCAGAAATACGGAGGCGCCTTACTGCCTCCGTCGTGGATATACGAAAAATTATGTTCGCCGTAATGACGATAAAAACGAGTGCGGTAGCATGAGTCCCATTTCAAGCGGACCACCAGGGTTGCTGTATCGAGACGAAGTACCGATACCTGATATCGACATCGGAGTCAACAAAAACTATCGATGATATACTTGATATTGGAGAGAATGTATCGTTGATACCTGTAGATATTTCCCTCGTATCTATTTGAAAATTAATATTTTAATCGAAAACTTGTCCGACGTTCTTTCCATTTTTAAAGCTTCGGCTTTTTTAAAAAGATCTCCAGAGAGATTCAGACTTTCTTCTTTAAACGATCTACGCAGATACTCGCAATTAGAGCTAATCTATTTAAAAATATTAAAAGGTCTAACTAGAGAGAGAGAGAGAGAGAGAGAGAGGTTAAAGTACTTAATAATTTTCTTAAGCAGTATGAAGCTTGATAT
Source organism: Vollenhovia emeryi (assembly GCF_000949405.1). Lineage (NCBI taxonomy): Eukaryota > Metazoa > Arthropoda > Insecta > Hymenoptera > Formicidae > Vollenhovia > Vollenhovia emeryi. The sequence continues at coordinate 2,401,498 of NW_011967240.1, read as the reverse complement.
TTTGAACACTGATCCTGATCGCTTTCTGATATTGAAAGAACAGAGAAAGAACAGGGGGATAGAAGCATAATACGATAAAAAAATACGAAAAAAGAATATATTAATCAAAGAGATTTCCATGGCTAAGCTAACGTGAATTGTGTAAAGAGACAATACAATTTTCTGATAATATTAACGCTTTCAAGTCATAATTTTTATCACGAGATATAAAATACAATACAACAAAATAAAATCCAACAATAATGAAGTTAAACTATTTCATTCAATTATCCTTCCAACATTTTTATATACATGTATTCTGATGACAAGTAGAAGAAAATAAAATTAACTCTCCACAAAGCTCGAATTAAAGCTATAATTTTAATATTTTTTTAGATAATGATCATTATATTGTAAAAAAATGCAACAATGAGCTTTTATAAAAGTTTATATGTGCAACCATTTTATTTCAAATGCGAGAATAATATATTTTAATTATTCGCAAATATTATATTGTACTTCATCTTGTACAATTGTTTAAATAATTAATTAAATTTCGGATATTATCTGCATCCTTGACAAAAATTAATTTTTTCCCCGTATAGACCTTTTATTTTAATTTGATTCTTGAATCATTATCTACAGCATGTCGAGATGCGTGTAAAAGACGCACTTTAAATCGGTGCACGTAAAACATAAAGAGCAAATTGTCATTTCCATTTATAGCCTGAGTATTTCGTTCGAGATAATTGACTAAATTGCCATCGAGTGCGCGATGAGTCGTCTTGGAAGGAAATCGCGTTCGATCGAGGATCACAAAGCTAAATAATAATGACGGTATCGATTCCAGCGAGTTATCACTTTCGAAGTCGGAATGAAGCGCGCGCGCGGCCGCGTTCCCAACTTTATTCTATCTTCGAAATTAGTTCAGCCGTCTTGGCACGTCTTTGTCGAGCTGTTGGTGATAAAGTTTAGTATGCTAATTCGCGGAACAGCTGTGCGGCTCCGCCAGCCCGAGCAAAATACCAAAATTATTGAATTTAAATTGCCGTAATTAAAACGTCTTACGGACGCCAACGAATTTCCAGATTTCGAATGATCCCGGACTTCGCATTAATGTCGGACGCCCGCCACGCTACATACATTGCACGCGCATGAATTACGTAGACGGCATATGGAATTTATTATGTTTCCAGATTTTTCGAAAACTCAAAGAGTTGCATCTTTGTGGAGCGAGAGGGGGGGGGGGAGGAACGAAGAGATAACCGAAATTGATGAAATTATTCCTTATTTAATCATTCGGTAAAATATGAAAGAGTTTATAAGTGCAAACCGTAAATAGTAGCAGAAATGAAATAGAGATTAGAGAAAATTAAAGAGTTCTTTTTTATCGCTCCTCTAAATTCTACATTAGTAAATGCTATTTCTCACTATATGATCTTATTTAATTATCAATAATGAGCAGCGCTTTAACGCTTTCCAGCTTTTCGAAAACTCAAAGAGTTGCATCGTTGTGGAGCGAGAGAGAGGGAGGACAAGGAACGAAGAGATAACGAAAATTGATAAAATTATTCCTTATTTAATCATTTGCTAAAATATGAAAGAGTTTATATATGCAAACCGTAAATAGTAGCAGAAATGAAATAGAGATTAGAGAAAATTAAAGAGTTCTTTTTTATCGCTCCTCTAAATTATATAAAAATAAACTATATCTAAATTCTACATTAGTAAATGCTATTTCTCACTATATGATCTTATTTAATTATCAATAATGAGCAGCGCTTTAACGCTTTCCAGCTTTTCGAAAACTCAAAGAGTTGCATCGTTGTGGAGCGAGAGAGAGGGAGGACAAGGAACGAAGAGATAACGAAAATTGATAAAATTATTCCTTATTTAATCATTTGCTAAAATATGAAAGAGTTTATATATGCAAACTGTAAATAGTAGCAGAAATGAAATAAAGATTAGAGAAAATTAAAGAGTTTTTTTTTATCGCTCCTCTAAATTGTATAAAAATAAACTATATCTAAATTCTACATTATAGTAAATATAATACTATGTCTCACTATGTGATCTTATTTCATTATCAATAATGAGCAGTGCTTTAACGCTTTCGCAAATTCTCGTTGTCAGCATCTAATTACTTAACTATAGACGAAACTATGTGTGGTAAATCGGTTTTCATCCCATTAATTAATATTCGCAGCGCCGCAATAGAGCGGCTTTATCGCAAATCACGATTAAATTTCCGAGTATTCCATCACGCTCTCGCTATTGAATCGTTTAGCCTCGCCATCGAGAGAGAGACTTCCGGATCATATTTAGGACACAATCGCGAGAAAACGCATCGTGTCGTATTTAGTGGGCATTTCTCACGCGTGCGCGCTCGCACGCGTGAAACCGGGACGCATTAGCGACAGCGCGGGGCGGGTTCAGATTCGGTTTAATCGTTTCCCATGCACTTCGCCGTGCCCATTGTCGGCCGCGGTTCTATAATAATTTAATGCCAGATATAATAAGTTACTTGCTGTCTGGCTGGCTGCCAGACTTGCCCTATTCATTTCCTCTGTGAAAGCCGAAAAGCGACCGAACAGATGGAGCGTTAACTTATGGACTGTCTCTTGATGGTGCCCGCCATCGCCGCGGCGGACGCGCCCGAGTGAATTTAAACGTCGTCTGATCTTAATTGGTCAGCCCCTAATTGAGAGGCTCGTTAAAGGCCATTAATGCGCTACAAGCCGACAAGATCCCTTCCACCTTTTTCTCTGGCGCGAACAATAAGCGGATACGAAATCTTCAAGGGCCTAATATCTTAAAACGACCCAGTAAGTTCCAAAATTATGGAGAAGCTCATTGGCTTTCGATACATTTTCTCCCTCGTTTCACTCGTTGGCTTGACTTTTACCCTTTTACCTGTGTATTCCGTCTCCTTTGTCTTTTATAATTCTATTTTCTTGACCCTTTTAATTCACATTTCGAATACAGCAAACCTTTCAGACAAATTCCGAACTCTTAAAATTTAAGTTGGTTTGCATGAAATTAGAGTAGAGAAATATTTCTTCCGTATAAAAAAAAACTAAAAACAAAAACTTTCATCGAAAGATCGATTGATCCCAAAGATAGTTGTTTGCTAAAACAACGTGATTTTACAGACAAGCGCTTGAAAACTAAAGATCTATACACGGGCAAAGCGTATTAGTCATTTATATGATTTAAACTTAAAAAATTAGAATGGCCGAGGTAATATTTTTCGCAATAAATTTTCTGTATTATTAAAAATGCCAGATATGGTCAATAAAAACACTGAAGTTAAAAATTAGAATGTTCCAAAATTCACTTTATATGTATAGGCATGCCAGAATATTTGTTCTATTTTTGTAAACTTGTAAAATAAAAAGTAAAGTATCATTCTTTTGTCATTTTTATGTAATCAGCATATCATCTTGAGAAACGCGTGCGATCGTATTTCTGGTATAACAATCACAGACATAAATAGTTAAATTTTCAAAAAATTGTAAAATAAGGAAACCAAGTGGAGTAATCAGCGCGGATAAATCAGTTCTTGAAGATTTCTAGATTTTCTCATTACCGCAAAAAGTTCGTGCCTCGATATTTATTTAGAAAGAACATAGCCTAACGTTAAAAGAGACATGGAGAAATAAAAGAAAATACGTGTAATCCTGAATTTTCCGCTAAGAATTTGCCACATACGGAAACTGAAGACTTTTATCGCGTCAAGATGAAACTTCATCAGCTTTCGGCGAGAGCGAGCAATCGCGCTAGACATTTAATTTCAATTAACGTCGCTGTCGAAATTATGCCGGGCGCAATTCAGCATCAGAGTGTAGCGCGACTCAAGCAAGTGTCTGCCGGAATTAATCGCCGGTTAAAATGCGTTCGGCCGATGCAACGCGACAAATTAATTCCCAGGGCGCTCTGTAAATACGGCGTATTATTGTACCGCCACCTGCGATCTATCCACTATTAGCGTTAGCTTGGGGATAGATTTAATCAAAGGTGATAACCACGCTGGCACCGCGATGATATCGATTCTCGCGATCGATGAAATTCGGAAAATGTATATCGAAACAGTACAACGTATTCACCGCGTAATCGAATACGAGAGATCCGTTTATTATACCAAAGCACGTGGATTATACCGAAAAGTTTTATACAAATTAACGTACAGACCGAAATGCTTTCCAAAACAGTTAAGTCCCTTTTTCGATATGCCAGTTGATTTACATCAACTGATATATTATCCATTAATTTTAATGTCAGAGCAATATTGTATAATATCACCTTTGTTTGAGTAATTTTTTTAAAATAATTTAAACTGAGAGTAGACATGTCGAATTGCATATGAAAATATTTGTTACATTTTACAGACCTTAAAATATAACTCTTTTTTTATCTCTTTAATAAATTAATAAATTATAAATTGAGTTGCGGATAAATAATTGCATATAAAATTTTTTTTCAATATTAAGCATAATAGTACGCTTGCGTTCTTATTTATTTAATAAATTAAACAAATTATATTGTATATTCCGCTACAACAGCATATATTGTATTAAATCTTCCAGATACCTAACTTTATAACGAAAACTTTTTCAAAAACTGGTTTAACCGATATTGGAAATTTTATTAATAGGAACAGCCGGAAAATGGAATTAAGCTCTCGCAAACAAGCATTTAGATTGGTTTACCCCGAAGCGATAATATAAAATATGGTGGTGAAGTTTGTATGGTTGAGATTCTTGTGGAGTTTGAAAACTAGATATCGACAAAGATTAAATGAAATTTTTACGAAATATTAATAATGCCGTTATAAAACCTCAAATATGATCTTATTAAATATGACACTATGTAGATGTAGCAAGGTTAAAAATAAAAGATTGCAACGTCTCAAAATGTATGTACGATCTCTGAAATAAATATAAATTTACATATATGTGACAAAATTTAACTTATTATATCGTTTAATTACCATTAAGCATCACTTTGGACTTTGTTGACAATTTAGTATTTTTATGGAATGTAATTTTTCATTTATTTTCAATTATTTCTTTTCAAAACTTATATATAGTACACACATAGAAGATCCTATCGTCCATTATACGTAAAAAGTTTTATGAACAGAGCATATTTTTATCTTTATAAAAAGATATGTGTCTACTACACTACGTTATCCAAAGTAGAAATAACAGTTTTCCATTGATTCTGCTTTCCGTTACCTTCAGTAATTCTACGTTTACAATGAATTAATGTCAAAGGATATAATATCGAACGCAGGAAATATACCGACACCCGATGTATATGTTAGTTAAAAGAAACTTTTACTATTTCAGCTTAATATAAATCTTAATCTTCAATAAATAATATCGTATATGTTTGTAATGTAAAAATAATACTTTTACGTTGCTGAATAAAGTCGATTCTTATCTGCAATAACAAAATGCAATATCTTTTAAATCAACAAAATTGATTTAACAAATTAATATTATATCGTTGCTGTCAATGAATAATAAACCTACAGATTTCTGCACTGGCTTATGTATCAAAACAACAAAACACGTTTATTTAGAAATATAAATAACAATTAAACCACTTCAATATTTCTCTCTCTCTCTCTCTCTCTCTCTCTCTCTCTCTCTCTCTCTGAAAATAATTTTTTCCAGATTGTTAATGCAGTTTCGAGAAATTTTGAGATACAATTTAAATCCCTAGCGCCATCCGTATGTGTTGGAGGGAAGCAGTGAGCAAGGAGAGGTCGACAAGTGGAATTTCTCGCAGGAAGAAATGAAGTGAAAATGGATCGCAAAATTCATTAGTGACTGATGCTAACAGTAACTAAAGCTGATAAGTTAACTAAAGCGGATAAATACAACGAAATACCAAATGACGATAATAAGAACTCAAAGTTCTGTTTCTTCAACAACGTATCTCTCCAAATATTTTATAACATAGAATGATTAATTTTATTCAAACAAACGTAAAAGCATAAAATCAAATCAATGTAAAAAAATCATTAGAAAGTAACTATTAAAATATACATATAAATATATTTGGATGTGGCAAGAACCAAAGATGTTCGATAGAAAATCGAGAAACATTAGGTATCTTTAATTAAGCTATTCCTAAGTCGCGCACCTTCGATATTTAACAATACACTTTTCACAGGCCTCGAAGCTTACATATATGCATTTCGCGATTGCATCCGACGCGTGCAATTAATTCCTATACTTAACCGTCGCCAGACGCATTATCATGTGAATGGCGAAGTGCCATTCACATATTATACCGCAGCATTTGGGACGACGAACCGGCGCGAGCCAACGATTACGCCACAGCACTGTTCCGAAAATCCTCGTCATTTCGCTTCGCAACTGAGCCGCGGGTATATCCAACATTAAGACGTTGATCCCACAATTTCTTCGAGCCACGGGAAAAGCGGCAGCCGTCTTAAAGCGTACCGCTGCTTACGGTTATATATCGGATTTTACGGCGGCGCGAGTTTCTCAGATTTGATTCGGGACGGAGCGGCTAAGGATATACTTCTCCCCCCAGGGAGAGGCTGGATACGAGATCTCCGGGTTCGTTGATCAATGTTCGCGAAGTTCACGACCTCGGAATCCCATATTGCTGCTCGCGGGTGTCACGATGAGAGCCACGGAGAAAGTTAAACCACACGTACGTAATTTGAATAAGGGTGCGATGAGGTGATATACATGCAGATTTCCCGTTCGCGCGGTTGCCATAAGTGGCCTGGTCCTCCTCGCCGTCGCCGTGAGGGAACTTATAGCCGGCGGAAAGTTTAATTCGATAGAACTTCAATCTGTGTGCGCGGCGGTATCGGACGCTGTCTCTAAATTGCGCTCGGCTTATCTCCGCATGGCGCGTGAAGAATTGTACCCGCAGATTCTATTCGCGCACGTCGCGCTGACAAACATTTTCGGAATTCGTCCGGCTGCGCGGGGTTTTGAATGAAACGATTTTTATCGCGCCCGGCCTTTTGTTCGACCCGAAAACGGCCAGTAGTTTTCATGGGGAGATTTATTTCCGTTGCGAGAGAAAAAAAAAGAGAAGAGAGAAAGAAAGTTACGAAGCACACGCGGCAGAATTACTTTCTTCTTTAGACGATATTTCCGTTATATCCTTTTGTTGCTTGCTATTTCATTTTCAAAATGACAATAGCGCAAGGTGACCAAACTCGGATCAACAATTTGACGAGTCACTAATAAATCGCGATATTTTTAAGTAATTCCCGAGTCGAAATTTTGGCCCAATGTTGAACCTTTAATTCTATGTAGTAGAACCTAAGACAGTAAGGAGGTCGAACTGCAAGTACAAAATTTACTCCTACTTTAAAACTGATAGTGTCGGAAATTTCTACTTTTGCCAATTTACCATTAAAGTAAGTCCTTTTAAGTAGAAGCTAAAGTAAATTTTTAGAATTTAGAAAGATTCAAGGGAGAAGTAAAAAAATATAATCATCATCAAAGTAGGTTATTGCTGGTCTATGTAGGTGTATAGATCAGCTAAGTAGGTTGTAAATTAGCCTTAAAAATGCCAAAATAGTACCAAAATTTCGACTCGGGAATTCACTTCAATATTTTGCTCTTTTATACATATATGTATTTACAACTTTATGCTGTATTTTCGAAATCATAAAAGACATCGTGTTTTTATGTCGCTTATTAGCGACTCGTCAAATTATTGATCCGCATTTGATCCGAATTTGATCACCTTACCCTATTGTGCAAATGGTTATGTATTGCTTAATAAATACAGTACTTAATTTTTTTCTCAAAGGTAAAAAAACGCCAATGCAACGAGAACTAGAAATAAAATAATGAGCAAATTAATGAGATACCATGGCAATTAATGCGTACGGCCTATTACTCGTGGAACGTTAAACGTCTATTGGTCACGTTACTTCTTTACGGGAGAGACGCAAACTTCTACGACATTCACGGTTCAGTACGAGGCTCGGCTCATTGTCTGAAATACATTCATCTCGCCGCATAAGCGCTTACGAAAGCCTCTTGTGGTGGTAAGATAGGGACAGATTCTCTCGTTTTTGCGAGGCACCGGCAACTTTTCGGGCCGCTCACCCACGCGAAGTTTCGACCGGAATTAGCGACACGGTTGGCCTGGAACGGCGAGGCCGTAACTCACCGGCTTCCACCATCGCCGTACGATTGTATTGCGAGTTCGGGCCGAATCGTGGCGCGCGCCGTGAACGAGGAATATTACGTGTCTGATTTAAAACGGGCGCTACTACTGCGGATTCATTACGCCCGGCTTGTTCCGTACGTCGGATGCGATTCCGCTTGTCACTCCCGTATTTTAAACGATATTTAACCACTAGACTGCGTCGAACTTTCTTCGAACGGATCTGCTATCGGGATGAAACGCCCACGCCAATAGCAGAAAAAAGAAATCACTTATTTCGAGACAATTCACAATTATCACCGCTGGTCTGCAAATGTAATATTCTAAAATCGAAACTGATAAATTTCAATACGAAGGAATAAAGGATATAAGAGCTAAGACAGGATGTAGTGTCTAAATGATTTTAATTTTTTTTATTTATTGCGAAAAATTTATCTCCCAGTAGACGCCTATCTAGTGAGGGGAAGGTCCAGGTTCAAACCCTGGCTGAGGTCAATTTTTCGCTAAAAAATTTAAAAAATTAAAATTATTTAGACACTAACATCCTGTCTTGGCTCTTATATCCTTCATTCCTTCGAATTGTGATTTTACGTCAGAGCTTTATGAATTTTATTGATAAATTTAAGTGCAAACTGAGATAATGTAACGGGATAATGTAATTCCGATGTTAAACAGATACATGTCGTCCTCTATTAAACGCGTATTCAGTCATTTATTGGAATTGCTATTTCCAAAGAACTCTAATGAACTTAATGACTTTAACTGCAACGATTTTAAGCTCTCAGCTTTCAATTTAATAGCTTTAACATTGTGCTCCTTTGATACATTATTAGCGTCATATGTTTCTATGGCAGCTACCTATTTCTAAGTCAAGGCGCGATATGGTTAAAATTCCTCGCGTTAATGACATATTTAGACGTTAGTAAAGTAAAAATTAAACGTCAGCATCAAAATTAGATGTGTCTTGTATATTAAAGGCCTTGATCACTCTTCGCCGAGATACCAGAGCAAAAATTAATAAAATTCAGCTATGCATAAATTATGTTTTAATTGCCGTTCGTTGAGTCTAACTTTTATTAAAACTTTCCCGGGAAAGCGCGTACGGTGTTTTACTTACTTTTTATTCAATATATCACCTTTTCAAATTAATGGATCTGAAAAATTAAACGTAACTGATTGTGAATCAATAATGCTTTTCCGCGAATTTCGAGAAACCATATAAAAGATGAATCATTGATACAAGTACAGACTTTCATAAAATAAAAATTGTAATTCTGAAGCATCAATTATTATTTTGAACGATAGAAATAAACTTGGAATAATAAAATTCTCAATGCGACATTAGGTTCTGGTGACTTAATTTCCGCAATATACTCGTGTTATCAAATACTGGATGTTTGGCTGCACGATGTAATTGGCGGGAAAGAACTTCAAAGCGATCTTGCTCCAAGCTTATGCGTCTTTAGTTATTGTGCGTTCGGCTTTTACATACATTGTCGCAGGCAGCTTTTACGCTCTCAGCCCGTTCGGCCATGACGCAACATCAAAGCGGTTGAACGTGTAAGTCAACAACGCAACGACGAGCTTTGGACCCATAATTATGCAGCAGCTGCGTGTACCTTCTGCTAAAATATACGCTACGCCGATATTACTTCGTTTAATGTAAATGTACACTTAATCACGCCACTTTTGTAAATACAATATTTGCAAACCTCTTTTTTAGCGAAGAGGCTTCATCAAGTATTATAATTCGCAGTACTTGTTCAGCAGTTCAATTATATTTCTAAAATCACGTATTAAACGATCGATTGAAAGCAGCGCTGCGATTTCGCTGCCGATGTGTTACTTTTATTCCACGTGAAAATGAAATAACCGCGTCGAAAAACGTGACGGAACGAGTTTCCGGTTTCGCAATATTGTGACACAGATTTCCGGTGAAATATAATACAAGTTTCCGCTCCATTGGTTTCTGATCTCCAATCCATTATCGCGAAAATGACATCTACGTTTGAGCGCGAGCAGTCACCGCAGAATTTATCGAACTACTTTACATCATTGCCGAAAGTATAAACGATCCCCCACCCCCGGCGAGTCGCGGTCGTACATCAGTTTTTAAGGGTGATCGATCAAACTTTTCAATACACTTACACGAGGGGGCGGGGAAGTCCTTCCCGATTTAATATACCATTAAGCTTAAATGTGCTGCATCCGGGGGCACTTCGTTCTACCGCCTCCCCACCCCAACTACTTCGTGCTTCCGCATTGAAAACTTAAATTGTGCGCATTCACTTCGTCCTGGATTTTTGCTTTCCAAGTCCCGGCGAATTAATCTTATTTCAATATTGATAAAGTCGGTCGTAAGTCATAGCCCCGATCGCGGTTCCAATGCGCTCCGATAAATCACTTCACGACTGTCGACCGGTTCAAAGTTGCTCCATAAACTCACAGCACTTTGACACCTTATTCTTGCGAAGGCTTCTCATTAGAGATGACATTCATAGAGGAGGGCCGCACGCTCTATGACGAGAGCGGACGTCCGAAGAGAGAAACAATCTTTCTATTATAAACGTTAATCTGTTCGCGGTATCCAGGCACAATTGGGTCAGAGTCGTTCCTTCTTTAATAAAAGGAGAATGGACGCTATATACGTATATATATAATTATTAAAAAAAACTGTACAACCCAAAAACCCTGTTAACCACCATTATGGGAAGCAGCGTGGGTTAAGGAAGACATACTAAAGGTAATGGCCCGTTTATACCGCGGAAACGGCCCGTCAAGAAAATCGATATCACTCACAGCATTGAAGCCGTGGAATGCGGTGGGAACCCGCGGGCTGCTTCTTAAACCGCGATTTCTTAGCTGCTAGTGAAATGGCGGTGTTTAGCATGAGAAGGCGCCTCACAAAGGGCAGCTCGTTATGACGCTAAATCAACTGCCATAAAAACTTGGAAAATTCTGATAAGAGCGAAATGAGATGGGACAATGGGAAGAATGCCCTCTAGCCTTGAACCCGTGTAGACTCGTTGCATTTTTAAGTGCGCCGAAAGCAAAGCGAAAACAGCATCAACGCTCCGAGTGTCGAAATGGCGATAAGTATTAATGTCCGTGGCAATTTACTAAGCGTGAGGAAAGAATGATAACGGTGTTATTACAGCAAATGACATTTATCTCACGTTCTTCGAGAACAAATTCTCTCTTATATTATAATTCGTTATAAATGTTCAACCTCAAAAGAACATTTGCATCGCGCTCGATCATGTCGTTACGAAGACGAAACGTAGAATAGAATGTTACGTCACGTAACTGATATTGAGTCAACGCGAATTTCCCGGTAAATGCGAGCAAACGATGCTAATCTTCAACCGTGATGTTTCACGCCGCACTAAAATCGATAATCGGCACGATACGACACGGAAATGTGCGTGCGTGCGTGTATGCGTTCGCATCTACCTACGCGCGAGGTAGGGTCTGCAAATTGCGAGTTTTTGCGTAATCATTGGGTAACCTCGTTGTAAAATTTACCGCATAAAATACCGAAAACACGTTGCTGCATTACGCGCGTGCGATTTGCAGCTGATATTTTTCGCCGGCACGTAAAAGATAATTAGTCATTAACGCGTTTAGTCCCGGCCGGCACGAAGCGATACCGCAACTGTTTGTTCGCCAAGTGGCGCGGCAGGTTCCATTTAAATAATGTATGCTAAAATCAGACTTAACGCCACGCCTTCTCTCGTGATAAAACTCTGCGAGCGTTTAATTCCTCGACGATTATCGAAATAAAAGCCGAATTTATACCCGCGGGACAGGCGATTCGAGCGAGTATTACCAACACGATGCATTCTCGGCCTGGGATTGCGTAAATATGCTCGGCGAGTTATTGCGCTATTCATGTCGATATAATCTCAGGGTATTTCGCGACGTTGTAATATCGTTTGGATAAAAAATGAAAACGCCGCGGATGTAAAACGAATTTTAAATAAATGTGGTAGTTCGTTGCAGCAAAGCGGGGGAGCAATTTTGATAGAACATTTCCCTCAGGCTTGCAATCATCGCTTACATTCTGGAAAACAATTAGGTTCTCTTCTTTCATTTGACAAAAAAAGTGTATCTTTTACAAAGTTCTAGGCAAATATCTTGTGACAAAAAATCTGTTATGCAGCACGTTTCAAGAAATAGACGTCAAGCTTCGTAGTAGAAACTACAACCTATTTAATTACTTCATATCAAATTGTACGTCATATTTTAACAGATTTATAACAATTACTTCCTCTCACGATACTTTATGACATGAAATTGTTAATAATTATAGAATCAATAATTATATTATATTTCTATACGCGACAACAATTGTGTAGATTGTAGAAACTGTTTGGTCACAACAAACCAATCCGTTGAAACGCCTATTAATATTACTTCGATTGCGAAAATGTAAACGTTGCGAAAGTGGACATATCATTAGAGTCAATACGAAGATAGATCCGTTTTAATCCGCGATGGAAATTCCAGGAAATCGCGGCTAATAATCTGAAATTGCGCGAAAACACGCTGGACCACCCAATGTTCGCACCGCGCGATTAACGTTAAATGCGACCATATACGGTTTTCAGTGCCGCTGATGTAACCAGTTGCTTATGTGCACGACGCCAGCGCGAGGGATTAGACCAAGGCAGCCTATATTCGACGTTCCGTGCACGCTGGGAATTCGACTCTTGCGGTTTCGGGATGGATCTTTGAGTATTATGCAAGCAGATGCATGTCGACTAAATATTTAGTTGAAATGTTGGCAAAGTTATACTATATGCGAAACGTCACCCGCTTGAAATTTCGACCTCGCGACGGTTGCACATAATTTCACAGTGTCTATACTAATAATTACTAACGCAGACGAACAAACTGAGCAAGGATATCTTGCGCATAATGTAACAATATTCCCGCTGGTAACTTTAATTTTATAATACGTCTTACGTTTGACTTTGTTTTATGAATAAATATGAAGGAATTATCTTTAATTAAAATAAAACATTGTTTTTTACAATCAATAGAGTAATCCTTTATATATTAAAAACATTAAATACTTTTCTAATTTAGTGATCCAGTAATTAAAAGTATTACTTTGTTTAATGAATAAATACGAGACAATTATCTTGAATTAAAATAAAAGATTGTTTCCTACAATCAATAGAGTTATCCTTTATATATTAAATACATTAAATACTTATCTAATTTAGTGATCCAGTAATTAATTAAAATTGTTACTTTGTTTAATGAATAAATATGAGACAATTATCTTTAATTAAAATAAAAGATTGTTTTGTACAATCAATAGTTATCCTTTATATATTTAATACTTTTCTAATTTAGTGATCCAGTAATTAATTCAAAGTATTACTTTGTTTAATGAATAAATATGAGACAATTATCTTTGATTAAAATAAAAGATTGTTTTTTACAAATTATTAAGTTATCGTTTATATATTGAATACAGTGAATACTTTTCTAATTTAGTGATCCAGTAATCAATTAAAAGTATTACTTTGTTTAATGAATTAATATGAAACATTATCTTTAATTAAAATAAAAGATTGTTTTTTTTAAATAATTGATAGAGCCGTCCTTTACATATTAAATAAATACAATCTATACTTTTCTAATTTAGTGATCCAATAATTAATTTATTAAAGCATAACTAGAATTTCTATAAACATTTCATAGATTGCAATCGAAACTCATTTTATTAATTGTCGATAAATGAGTCGTTAATTCGAAGAATAGAGGAAAGTAAATTTTTCGTAAAACCAACTGTTTTAAACACTGATTAAACGTGAATAATGAGTTATGATACGAGTGTAATGTAACAATTAATACAAGTCCTCATTACTTTATTTTTAGTTTTAATATCAGTAATAACAATCAAAATGTTTTCTTTACCTTAGCCATCCACGTTAATAAATAGAGCACATTTATACGCGAATGTGCAAAGAAAATTGAATAATACACGTCGGAATCTGTCTCGACCACGACGTGTGCTGCTGCATACCGCAGAACGTATTGATGCAGCAACTGATTAATGTAGCAATGTCCGATTCACATCAGGACCATAACTCAATAGATCCCTGATATATTATTCCGCTCGTAAGATCAACTACGCAGAATTCTCGTTAACGTGGAGCGTTTGGTGTACCAACTGCGAGCTTGAACAAATACCACTCGACAACGGAGGCTACACCATGGACATGCCGTACCGCGCGATCTCGTATAGATGTGTAACAGGCGGAACATTTTGCTCTAGATCCGTTCGATCAATCCCGTCCCGATCTGAAAGCACGCGCTGGCACGTATCCTTTTAGAATCGCTAAAGCTCGCCTACACGTTCCGATGGAGCCCGTGAAGCCGTCCGGCAAAGCCCGTTATATGATCTAAACACAGTGGCGATCCGCCTAAAAGAAAGTCAAAATCCCATTTGAGCGTGTCCGACATTACAGTAAAATAGTTTCGTCCATCGAACCGTCGTTGCGAAATTTCGGGAAACTACTCAGGTGTGAAAAAGACGAGTACTCGCGCGATCAATAAACGATTATCTCGGAAGATTTGAAAGCAAATCCGTTCGATGATGTAATTAATTATCTCTCGATGATCAAAGGCTGGTAGCATTGCAACGGATGTATGTAATGTATGAATTTAATTCAAGAGAAAGGGCTGAGGTTTGATTGCTAATTCATAATTGATGTATGCAAAAGAGGAGATAGGAAGACTCTCATCAAAGTAATTAAAATTAATTTTGCGATTAGGAATTTGCCTGTAAATTAATAGATCGCTAATGCTTGTGTACCGCGAGACAAATTGCAATTTGAGTCGCAGAGATCTTACTCGAAAGCTTAATTCTGTAATTTCGCAAGTATGCAATTCGAAAACACCTTCGGCGGCTAAACTATTAGTCTGTGATTCCGTGGATCGCCAAGCTTTTGGATAAAGCACTCATAGATCTCGGCCTCTGTAAGCCCTTGATATAGCGCTCCCAATCGAGAGTTTCCACCTCGCGCACTAACATTAACAGCAGTTATTGTCGATAGGGGCGAGCCTGCGGTGCATACTTGGCAACGGTATTCACGTCGATAACTTTCTGTAAACAGGAACACGTTACGCGTCGCTACCAATGTGCTACAGTTTGGCAATACTTGCCGTGTCTTGACGGAGTTCAATGGTCCGTAGTGCAAGCACGCGAAATTATCAACTTTGAAAGAAAAAGAGAAGGAGAGAAGTGTGTGAGAGAGAGAGAGAGAGAGAGAGAGAGCGCAGTGTCCAGAACAAATGACATCTCACCTAATTCTAGCGTACTACTGATACATGTATGTATATTAATCGGATTCATCAAGAGCGACGAGGATTACTTTGAATAATTCATTAAACAGGAATGGAATACCTTTAATGGAACATATATTCGCAATATCTATAATTACAACATATTCTAGCGTCCAAGTATAGCGTCCAGTGGTTTTTGTCCGCTGAAAAGAGCGTCAATTTTCGCGACAAGCATTACGTAATCGGACATCGGACACCGTGCATTTGGGACGAGGGAAGAGGGAAGGGAGGGGGGGGGGGAGCAATTCGCACGGCGGGCGGAAGAAGAATTACGAGGGCCGCTAATAACCGACGTCTAATATGGACAAAGTTCGCCGATCTGTCAGCAGCGACAACATCATAATTCTCACGAAGACGTCGGAGACAGCCGCGGGGTCGACAACAAGACGAGCCCCTCGACGAACGTCGCGGGGGTGTGTGCATGTGCGCGTGCCTCGGTGCACTCCCGATCTCGCGGCGGTCATCCCCCCAGTGGCCGCGGCGCCGCGCGACGAGATGGACGAGGGGTGACGGAAGAGAGGCAGAGAGGAGAGACGAGGTCTGCGCGTAACCGGTTCGCGCTTTATCCGCGGCGAACGCAGCAAAGTCATCGCGCAAGCGCGCCGTCGCGACGTGTACCCCGCAGGATCATTTCGCGCCGCGACGCCGAGCGGCAGGCCTCATCCGCGCCGGCGGCTGGTCCATGCGGGTTCAACGTCGTCGCGCGGGAGGACGACGACGACGACGACGACGGCGAAGGGCGACAGAGGCGTACGATGACGAACTTAAGGCAGAGTCACGCGAGTTAATCGGGTAAAACGCGACACGGAATCAGCCCGATATCGCCGACCGAAAGCGGCCGACGCGCGCGTCCCGGCCGGAGGATGCTGCGCCTGAGACAGGGCACTCGCGGATCGCGCGTCGCGACGCTCGTCCAGGCGGAGGCTCCACGTGAGCGCGGCTGTCATCGGGGACGCGTGCAAGTGCACCTCGGCCGCATGACACCGGCCGCGGGACATCGTTTGTGAGCATTAGACCTTGTTACCGTGGATTACCGTCGTGGATTTACGCTCGATATGCGCACACCCTCTGACAATACCGTTGATATATCACGGCGTTCCGCGTCCTGCGCTCGGCAAGCTTTCACGAATTCGGAGATTCGTGCTCCTAGCAAACTCGTGCCGTTACCAGTGGATGCTTCATCTTCCCCCCAGGTGTTAATCGTGAAGTAATTTCTCTATCTCGGAACGCAAAAGTTCACGCAGGAGTTGAAAATTGCTTACAGTGAAGTAACGTGTGTATGGTTTTCGCGGTGAGAGCCCAAGTGTCTATACCGTTTCGAGGAGGCTCGATTTGACGGGGGAGAAAATCAACCTGCGCGTTTTCATTGTGGGAGATACGACACAGTGAGGACGCAGTGCGCGGACACGGCGATAGACGTCAAAGATCGATGACCGCGCGTCGTGCTTCGCGATAGCGAGTAACAGTTAACGGGCAAGGATCGGTAGTGCAGCGAGCGATCGAGGTGTTAAAAATGCTGTGTCGCTGGCTCGCCGTGCTGGTACTCGCTGGTATTCTCCTGGTTATCGAGGCGATCGCGATCAGCCAAGGTACGTTGCAATCTCGCCTGAAATCCTGAGGAACGTTAGCGAACGACCAACTTGTCCGGCGAGAATCCGACCTCGCCGGAGGAAACTTACCGCGTTCTTGCGGGAATGCTCGAGATAACGCGTCCCAGCGAGACTAATCTACGTAATTGAGTGTCGGAGCGATGAAAACCGATACAGTCCCCGTCATTTTCGCGCTCTTTCAGAGAACTTGTAGCGCTGCTGATATTAACGCGGTGTCTTTGCAATCCCCGTAGTTTCCTCGCCTTCTCGCGGTTAGTGCGATTTGTGCACTTAAAAATCAGACGGTACCCGTTAACGTTCGCCCGGAAAAACATAATCGTTGGCGAAATAGGTGTTCCATAAAGGCAAACGCGTAGCAAGAAATCGCCGTTCCATTACTGTGTCGGAGCTTTAAGAACCCCCGCGGAGCAAGTTGAGCTTTTTCGCAGTCGCCTACCTCTAATCAACGCGCGCAGTCTTGCATTACTAATCGTGAATTAATGAGAAACACATGCTCGCGGGAAAACTCAGGAACGCTAATTGGAACCAATATGTGTAAAACTTAGGGCTCCAATTTAGGTCAGCGTTATCTCGGACATTAAAAACGACTTACGTCTTTCGACTCCGAGAGAACGTATGCGGTTCTAACAGCCGCGCTATGAAAATTTCAACCGCGTGCGAAAAAGTTAAGGCAAGAATGCGAGATACCCGCATTATTTCCACGTCTATTTCCTCGCCTGTTAAATTAAATTATTCAACCGCACGAGCTACGTCGAGCAATATTTGTGTATGGAATTGGAATGCGCACTCCAGTAATAGGACAAATCGTATCGGAGATATCTCCTCCCCGGAGTCCCCTGAATGCCGGCAGCATCGGAATTTTCACGCTGGCGTGAAATTGTATGAAGTTACGTAACGTTTGCTCATACTCGCGCGGCTCCGGCTGTCGCTCATAGCGATCCAAAGTAATTACGCGGGCGAAGATTATGTCAGTTCGACCGAACCGCACCGAGCCGTCCCATTTCCAACTTGCGGAAATACCTGCTCGCGGACGCCGAGTTTGGAAACATCGCGGTCGCATTCAGTCTCGCGCCGCTAATTGTCGGTTCATAGTCAGTGATCCAGGATAATTGCGCGGGTGGTGGCTGCTCGGGTACGAATGCACCGCTCGGGACCACGTACCGGGAGATGGCATACGTGCTAATGCGCGGAAACACGTGCGAGGATTTACCCCGTACGCGCTTTAACCGCGCTACGACGACGACGACGGCGACAACAACCGCGGGAGGACTATGAGGGTGCGAACTCATAGAGCGGAACGGTGTACGCGGAAAATCGCGGAACGAGAGCCTTGACCAATCACGAGCGTTCCGCTGTTTTCGTTACGCGAAATCACAGGCCCTACTAGGTCCCCATGGGACGGTACTCTGGGGGAAAAAGAGGCAGTTAGCAACCCGTTTTCAAGCCTGCAATTAGTAATCGAATTATTTGGATTGTTCGTTACACTCTAATCTTTTACGAATTTTACCCCGTGACTAAAAATCGGTTTTTTTTGTAGTTAAGCAACTTAACATTTCGGTTAGTGCCTCTTCAAAGTGAAAATTATCTTTGCGTTACTGAGCATCGATAGAACTAATTGAGGGAATTAATTTAGTATTACTTTAATTCTAAAATCGATTCTAAAATCGATTCGATTACTAAAATTAGCTATTCTATTTATATCTAAGAGTTTAAAGTAATCAATTAGTTCTGTCGATACTCGGTAACGCAAAGATAATTTTCACTTAAGAGACACTAACCGAAATGTTAAGTTGCTTAACTACAAAAATAAGTACCGTCCCATGGGGACCTAGTAGGGTCTGTGATTTCGCGTTAACGAAAACAGCGGAGCGCTCGTGATTGGTCAAGGCTCTCCTTCCGCGATTTTCTGCGTGCACCGTTCCACTCTATGAGTTTGCAGCCTGAGACTGCGCGACCACCAACATCGGCGGTATTTCACGCGGCGCAGCATCACCCGAATAATTAATTAAAAGTCGGCTCGTTCGCTCGGCATTCGCGCGACACACCGGTATCGAGGAGGACCGAAAACCGGCGTACAATCGTCACCAGGTGGTCCCGTGATTACGACGAAATCCTTACAATCAGAGCGCAGCAGAATGCGCCACGTATCAGAGACGCGCGTACACACAGAGACGCGCAGACGGGGAACAAAAGCACTCGTCTCGCTCCGCATCGTCCGCGCATATTGGCTCGAGAACGTAATTGAGTGCGACGTGCAAACACTCGCGGCAATTGTATCGCCGTTTGTCAAGGGAGACATGATTTCACCACTTTGAAACTAGCTTGGCAGCCCGAGCGCGGTATTGCGCGGGAGATAACGCGCGTCGCCTACCTTTTTCGCAGCACGCCGGACAACAAACCACCGGAGAAAGAGAAAACGGTAAACGGAGTCTCGGGAGAAATGAATTCATAACGGCATCGGAAGATGAAACGCGGTAAAATACCCAAGTCGTATAAGCCATGAGCGATTAAGAGATGAAGGGGTGAGCAGAAAAGCACGGCTTGGATATTAATTGTACTGACTTGTTAATGTACCAAGGAATATATTGTAAATATCAGTTGAGAAGTAACACGTTACTTGTAACGAAGTTACAGTTAGTCATTTTTTTGGTAACTCTAACTTAACTTCGTTACTTTTTCTCCATCGTAACTGTAACTTAACTCAGTTACATTTTTTCGACAACTAGTAACTAATTTAATTAGTTACATTAGTAGTTACTTTATATATTTTTTGAACCTCCACAGATCGCATTAGGCCTTGCATTTGCGCATACACGCCTTTATCGACGCTTTACAATTCAAATGCAGATTTGATATTTTCATTTTCATTGCAAGAAAGTAACTGCAAAGTAACGATTCGTTACTTTTTGAGTAACTGTAACGCGTTACTTTTCAGAATTGGTAACTTGTATTCGCCAAAAATGTAACTGTAACTAGATATTTTTATAAAGTAACTTTCCCAACCCTGGTAAATATTGTATATCTCAATTATTACGTTAATGTGTCGGAATAATTACAAGTGAACGAAACTTGGAGAAATGCTTCTTTTTCGTTCATTCTTTTGCGATTGGTCAAATTCATTCCATTAACTTTCCGTTTGGGTATCGATCTGTTCTTTTTTCGCGGGCAGATTTTATTACTCTCGCCTAATTAATTGTTCGCGGGCGCGGAAATACTCGCACGATCGGCGGTGGATGCACAGATACTGCAGCGGCGTATTCGCATGACGCGTATGCATTTAACGCTAATGCGAGTTCAACGCCGACTTGATTGACGTGTATGCGAATGAGTCGCGAACATGTGGCTTTCTCGCGAGGGCGCGTAATCAGCAAACGACGATTCGCAGAAGCGTTAGGGACTATTTGTAGCGCAAAATTCAACGAGCGCTTTCGATTAACGATGGAAAGTGGATACTCGCTCGCGCGAGATATTCAATATTTGACGTGCCACGTATCGGCAAAATTTTCCATCCCGCGACACAAACGCTACTTTTCATTCGGTAAAATACAAATCCACTGCAAGTTTTGCGAGACGAGCGAGCGGCGAAATCGCCCGGCGCCCATTATGTTGTTTAGCGACGAAAGGGCAGGTGGCAACGACGGTAGATTGCAGGTGCTGTTCAGGTCAGCGCGAAAAACGCAAACTCGATCAAGCGGCTTAAATTAATCTAATCCGCGATAACGGCTCAAACGCGAATTAATTAACACACGATCCGCTCTTTGACGCACGCATTTTTAATATAATCCGCTTCCGGACGCAGCGCGTCGCGTGCAGCGCGTAATTGCAATCGTGCAATTAACCGGGATCACGATATAGTCATGAGAGAGCTTTTAATTAGCCTGAAAATCGCGTCTTAAACTGCGAGAGGAAAAGATAGTGATCCGCTTTACTTATTAAATATATCCCCTTTGAGCGGTTTGTTATTCAGGTCGTCGTCGTCATTTTTTTGTCGTCGTTTATGAGCCCGCTTTTCAGAGAGAACGTTACACACTCCCTCCTGTCTCCAGATCAAATGACCGGAAGAAAATGTCAGGCTTTTAATAAAGAGGACGGACTTGGAAAAAATTTTCGCCCTTTTCAAACCGCTCTCCCCCTCCCCCCTCTCTCTCTCTCTGTCCCTCTATCTATCTATCTATCTATCTATCTATCTATCCAGTTGATCGCAAGCTATTTGGGAACCTGCGCTCTAGAACCGTACAAAATTGACAAGCAAGATTTGGGTCATTTTTAGTACTAGATTATAAAAAATCTGTTATTTGTTTACTGAACCGTCGTGCGAAATGTAATCAAAGTTATCGCGTTACTTATCTTAATTTCTGCTCCAAAAACCCCATCTCATATTACACATATTATTATACCTAATTCTCTTTACTCTAACATCCACATATACACGCTTTAGGGGACTTTTGTTCCAGAGCGTGTAATAAATAATGTTTCCGATTCTGATTCTATCTATCTATCTCTTTCTCTCCTCTAATACAAATCAAACAGCTCTTCGACGGATATTGTCGATTAACCAGTCGCAAGTAACGAGATCGCAATCTTTTCGTAAAATATTAAAACTCGGAAATCCATTAAGACATGCGAAACGTCATAGCGAGGTGTACGCGGTACGGTGGGTAAAAAGTACTCCGTTTCAACGGAAACTCGTTAAGACCGTCCTCTAATTGCAGAAAATCAATCTTGCGAAGTTGCACGAGCGGGGAACATCGCTTTTCACCGACACGCACAAAATCGCGTCGTTAGTCTCTGTAATTATAGAGAGACAGCCTGGGCCGAGGGGGGGGGGGGGGGAGCTCGTTTCGACTCGATCCAATGCGCAATTTTATACAAGTTGCTCGAGAATGCGTCCTACGAAGCTTCATCAACGGGCATCTTTGATCAATTCGTAATTGATTCTACTTTAATAAGAATTCGATTGCACGCCGCATCTTTTTAGCATGTTTTCAACGCGCAAATATCTTGACGCCCAGACAAGATCGGACAACTCGGATTACAATCCCGTTGAAATAAAAGCGAAGTTAAGTCGCGGACAAAGAAATTGCGTTATACATATTGGATGATTTATGGAAAACACACGAAATATGAAAAAAAACTCATGAAAAATTCACGTCCAATATACTTTAATATTTTCATATTCCCTCGAAGGGAAAAGGTATCGGGTCCAGAATCATCCGATTCATGGATGCGATTTATAGCATGTTGCACCAACACTTTGATCTTGATAGACGACATGCAAACCTGAAAATCGTGACGCAAATTGAAAGATAAGAACGAGCGGTTTAAAATGTTAAGAATGCTCCTTTACATCGAAAATAAAAGCGAAAGAACATATTGGTGTCGAAAGGGCACGAGAGCGCTCATTCTCCCTTCCGCGTTTCTTCGAGTGCCAATCCGTTTGCCGAGGCGTAATCGATAGCTTTGCACTTGAATTCACGCCGAAACAGGTTTCGCAGCACGCTGCGGAGAGCGTGTAATTGAAAGTAGCTGACAAGCGGTCAAATTCAGCAGTAGCAGTTCAAACAGCGGTTACACGTAATTTTCGCTGCCGACACGGTTACGCAAGATTCCGGTGTTACGAATCCGCAATATATACAGACGCCGCGTAGACACGTTTACATAGTACGTATACGATTCCCACTTCCATTTTCGCGCGTAACTCATGTGCTCGCTCATGTGTCGCGTGAAGAAAGAAATTTTACGAAAGGAAACTCCGTGAACTACGCCAACAGCTACGGCATAGATTAAATATAAAGATGTAATAATCGCTCGACAAGAAAGTCGATATGCACACAGAACTTGTCTGAAAAATTCGACAACGAACTTGGTAGCGATAAATCCGGGCAACTTTTGTTATTGTGCGGCGACATCTCTTTAAGAAGAGATGCGTAAGTTTTTAGTCTTGTTAAATGTTACTTAATTTATATAAAATTGGATTAGAAAGAAAAATTCTCACTTAAAATTCTTATGTTTTTACTGCGAGAGAAATGTCCAAACTGGCGTCCTCCAGTCTCCAACCCTCTACGTTCTAGTGGCATCAACGTAAAGTTTGCATCATTTCAATTTACAGACTAACCTGATCTCGTATAAAAATAATAACATATTACATGATCATTGTTGTTCAATTTAATCCACAACGTACGTGAATTATGTATTCTATTTTGCGCGCATGCATCAACGTCTGTTTCAACGAAGTTTAATTAACCATAACGAAATTGCCAGGCGTACGGTTTGCCTAGAAATTACAAACTAACATCTCACGGTCTTTATTCCCTGTGATCCTAATTAATTCAATTATATTGCAGGAGTTTAATTACAATTCAGTCTGTTAAATTCAACCGGTAGGTACTGAAAACTAATCTCAACGGCAAAAGATCTCGCGGAAAGTAGGATTAAAATTAACCCAATCTAATCGTCGCCCATCAAATATCTCCATTAAACCGAAATGATAAGCTAGTACTTAAAACGAGAAAAAAATCTCTCTCATTCTATCATTATTATGGGAATAAAAGCATTTAATCGGCCATCGTGCAGCTGTGTTTTCTCTTACGCGCGAACACAATGTTACTAATGTTTACCCAGAGGCATGCGTTGATCGTAATTAATCGGAGGGCGAATAACCGCGTAATGAATCGCCGGAGCGCTTGGAACTTGGCGCTTAATAAGAATACAATGCCGTTTATAAAAATCGATGAGGGAATCAATATCCTCGTAATGCGGCCAACTATTCGGCGGATAGATACACGCACACGTCCCGATGAGAAAATCTCCATGATCATGCACGTTCACCGTCATAAATCACTTCGGGGTACGGGCGGATTCTCCACGGGCGAGGCGCCTTGATGCGCACGATTTCTGGCTTCATATCGCGGACTCGTGTCCTGCTTTATGTATTACATAAGCTGGACCCGGCCAGCGGCTGTAAGTCGATGACACGTTCCGCCGCTGCTTACGTGCGCGCAACGATTCCGCGCGACCCACCGCGAGAAAGCCACCCGAGGATACACCCTGTCTGCCGCCCCGTCTTGTAAACGTTAACGTGGAAGAGCACTATTCGTGTTCAGGATAAAACTCACAAGTGACATTTTTCGTATTTCTATAAATGACGGTGTCTAGCGGCGGCAAAGATGGAAAAATGGAATTGTAGATATGCTGCGCATACGTATCTATCTCCGGACTAATAGTTGTATTAATTTTTATGTTACGTTTGAATGCAACGAGAAACATTTCTTAATATTCAACAATTTCAAACACGCTGCCGTGCTTCGTTTAAATTTTTCTCTCCAGTCCTTTAAATCAAATTGATAGAAATTGCACAGTTACAAAAGTAACATTCGACTTACTTATATTTCTAATTGTTTCAATATGTTAAGTTGTAATGTTTATAAAAAAATTCTAATCAGAATTTGCTCCTTTGCAATTAATATAGAGGAAAGTCATCTATTATGAGATGGGATTCTAATGTGAGACAGTAGGTTTTCAACGTCCAAATTCATTCACAAAGTTTTTTTCGCAACGATTACGCGATCAATTTTCCACTAAACAGATTTCACTCCAAGGGTACTAAATTCACGGTGGAACCAACAGATGATGCCTATTAATTTAGCAGAAACTCCGCTATTTAATATTAGGAGCCTATCTCATAATCGGGGACTTTCCTCTACATAAAACGATAAAATTCGAACGATTAGCAGAAAGAGAAAAAATTATTGTAGCTAAAGAATAACGTGTTTCATTGCATTCCTCACGCAATATAATTGCAAAATCAAAAAGTATTGGTCATACATGCCTCGTTAGTCCATGTGTCACTTGGGTGTAATTTATAAATCACTTTAACAAGAACAAATTACGCTCATTATCCGAAACATATATCTAACGTGTCCAAGTTGACGTAGTTAACAGTATATTCGTACACGTTAAAGACGTTACGGGTGATTATTTTGCAACACTTCTAGGAAACTTCCAAGCATGTAAATCAACGTTACACCACATTCTTCGTGCACATTACGTCATATTAGTAAAGTGCAAGGTTGGGAAAGTTACTTTATAAAAGTATCTAGTTACAGTTACAGTGTTTCGCTAAAAATGTAACTCAAAAAGTAACGAATCGTTACTTTACTCTCTTGCAATGAAAATAAAAATATCAAATCTGCACTTGAATTGTAAAGCATCGATGAAGGCGTTTTTGCGCAGATGCGAGGCCTAATCCGATCTGTGGAAGTTTAAAAAATATATAAAGTAACTATTAAATTAGTTACTGGTTATCGAAAAAATATGTAACTAAGTTAAGTTACAGTCACAGACGGGGAGAAAGTAACGAAGTTAAGTTACCAAGAAAAAGTAACTGTAACTGTAACTTCGCTAC
>NW_011967240.1:2320533-2374568 GCF_000949405.1 Vollenhovia emeryi | reverse complement strand
GGGTCTTCAAGTTCCTCCTCTTTCATCACTGGACTGCTATTATACGAATTACGCTATTACAAGGACGCTCGATTACAAGCCGATCAGCTAACGTGTAGCCGAGATTTGTCCGATTCTCACGCGAGATTCTTTAATTACGCTTCTTATAGATTGCCTTACGGGTAAAAGCACGTCGTCTAATAAATACGTATTAGCGTTATCGTCAGGCGGGTGCGGCCGCCCTGGAAAAATTAAATGACCCGGGTCCATTAAATTTAAACACGGTATTAAAACACTCGGGATAAAGCGAGATTAAATTAGCGCGAGGGATCGCTTCGCTCTCGCTTATCTGCGGCACCCGCGAAATCCCCGGCTATTATTTACGAGCAGCTTAGCGCGTAGCATACATACATTTCCCGCCGGAATACGCCCCCGTCTTGCATTTTTATTATCAGCCGACCTACCAAAGGATGGACGTACTGCTCGCGCCGCGTTTCGTAACGGGGGAAGACCCGCGCGCTGTCCCGCGCGTGCATTTACGACGCTCGCGTGTGATCGTAAATCGTCATTTACAGCCCTATCTTCGCGTTCTTTTTTTCCCCCCTCTCCTTCTCTCCCCGAAGTGCAGCTGCTAATAGGTTTTCACGCGAGCGTTTCGATACATTACCGCGGGAGCACTCACCTTCAAAACGAAAAAATACTCCGGGCGATACGAGAGTGTTTCGTGTCTCGTAATTCACTTCGTCGCGAAAACCGCAAAAAAATATACAGCGCGTTGCCTCAACGTCGAACTCGCGGCTAACACTTTCGTAGTTTTGCCATGCGCGCGTCTTTTAAGTGAAAACCTCCTATGTAGTCTCTCTAGTGCGGTAAACGAACGCTTTTGAGTCCGTGAATACCAGATGTGTGATAATTGCGTCTCCATTTTGCAAGCTCTGCTTCAAAGACACTTTATGTCTATTTGCGTCCTAAGTCCATCTCGAAATTCGATTCGAAGAATGGCTGTATAAACGACAACTTTTTAACGCGATGACCAAACCGAATTATTATAATGAAACCAATTTCGACTACAATCCTCCTTCAAGCGTAAAATAACTTTGAAGCTGAAACAGCATCGCAAGATTAAAGAAGAGCAAAAAGAAATATTTTTTAACCCTAACAGTTCACAGAAAAAAAATAAAAAACATTACATATTTTTAAGTATTATTATCAAAGATTGCCGCGGCAGACTGTCTGCTTAAACTCCATCTGCACTACTTGATCTCAATATAATGCGTTTAATCAGCAAATCGTCAGCGGAGTCGGTACGAAATTATTGTCGCTGCCACGGAAATTATTTTTCATGTCACATTGTTCATTCCGTAACACGGTTGCGTGCAACATTCAATTTCGTTTCCGATCCTATCGACAAAATGACATTTTTGTGTGATCTAAAAATCTATTACGTTTATGAGATTCATTACGTAGGGGATTGGGAAAATATAAGCCGTCCAACACGCGATCGAGGTACGTATGACTCGACACTTCTCGACACATAATAACATAACTGATTTCAATCGCGAACACAGCAAGCAGAGTCTTGCTAATTGAAACGTAATAACGAGGCATTCAGCGCTGTATCGCGGCGACAGATATAATCATCGGTAATTTAGCAGCGAGAGGAAAAATACAAGAGTCATCGTACGTATTGCGGAGGATTATCCGGATTGGAGGGTACGCTAGGCACGAATGAGGGAGACAGCTCTTTGTGCCGACCATTAAACCGGCGGAAAAAAAGCACATCGTCATGCACGCGGTATTTTATCATATGTGACGTCTCCCGTTAAAGACAGCGAGTAAACGTGCCAAGTCCACGCTAAATTGAAAACATTAAAAAAGTTAATCAATTACGTCAATGACTTGTATAATATTTTTGTTGCAATAAAATTATTAAAATTAGCAACAGAGTGTCTCTCGAAAATTTGGCACGCCTACGGAAACTATCAGCGGCGTCCACGTACTTATCTTTTACCAATAGCAACGAATTTCAAGCTGCTTAATTAATTTCTGCTGCCGAGCTCACGAATTCCCGTAATAAGGATCGGACGTACTACTAAATTGCCTACCGTAATTAGTAGGTAACGAGGAGACGTTACACTTGCTCGCAGCACAAAGCCGGCTAAAGGTTACCTGCAGAGGATCCTCTCGTAGGAGAACCGATGTTACCTTATAACGTAACTATATAACGGCATTGTATATAGTTGATCATAGTTACCATGTCTGTGGCAGCTTGAAATCTCGCTTGGAAGCCATAATGATGTCACGCGCGAAATTTTCGGTCGCGACGATGCAAATTGTGCAAATGATAAATTAAATCGCATTTAAAGTAAACTAACATTAAACAGGATTAATACAGCCAGTAATTAAATAATTAACATTTTAATATTACCTACGTTTGATAATATCAAAATACGGGGCTACAGAAATTGTTTAAAATCAGATAATTCAGATTATATGGTATTAATGCGAATTCATACTAGTCGCGTCATTCAATATCTGATATCATTTCATTGATCTCATGATGAAATGTCATCGTTTTAGCTTCCATATTTTAGTTTCCCAAAAAATCTATTAAGAGGACAGCAATTAATTCACCGTTTTTCCGCAATTAATCCAGCTTAAATTTGAATATTACCATCAAACACTTTTATTTGCTTTTCATGTGTGCGACGAAAGAACTTGGCAAGTAGTTTTCAGACTCTATTTATTCTTCTAAGCCGTCTCTATGACAAATGCTAAAGAAAATGTTTTTGCACGTGCACGCAACCGAGCAGCTATTTTTTATTCGCCACAACAAGCAACTTTTGTTGTCGCGTTCAGTGCAACAAATATCACGTGTTGCCGAGCAAGAAACAAATCCGCGATACGAATTTACGTATCAAAGCGTATATTGACGAAAAATTTACGCAACCGATTCGCATGCAATAGAACGGTAATCGTTCCAGCAAAACGTTATCGAAAAAGATTATTAATCGAAGCGTGGCGTAAAATGTTCACATATTACGAGGTTGGTCGACGATGCAAAAAGGATTCGGTCCGTATTTAAACTGCGGTACAGCCGCTGTTACCGTCCCGTATAATCCGCTTAAATTCGTTTCACCCGGCCAGAATGTCCAGAATTTGTATTATTACAGTCATTACTCTGGCCCTCGTACGTGCTTAATGGGCAGCTCCGCAATTGCAGAGGTTGCGAGTAAATAAATCGAGTGATGCTTAAAAAGATACTACGCGAATAGACTTTTTTACGGACGGCTTTCACGACTTTCTCCGAACCCGTTACAAAATTCGAGATAACTTTGGAGGATTTATAAAAAAAACTAATAACAACTAAACTGCGAAAAATACCTACGTTCACGCATTCTTTATCTTAATTACAAATTGTACGACGTAACTTTTTCCCGCAGAGAAGCGGAGGGATCGCATCTTGCGGTGAAGTGCGGTGAAGTTTCACGCGACATCACAAGTTTATGTTTATCGGGTGTTGGGCACAAATATTTGTCTCTTCTAGAGTGTTTAGAATAAAAGATCGACGAGCGTTCTGTTATTTTACACGTCGCTTCGCGCGATTTACAGGAGCAGCGGTATCCATCCGCTTTAACGCGCGGCACCAACAATCTTGGCCGCGGCCTCAAACTTGTTCAAGTTTCATCTCGAGCGTGGATGATGCCTACGCGATGCGTCCTGTATCCGTCCGAGTGTCGAGGAAATTGCCAAAGTACATGGAACTTTTGCTCGCTGTTGCCTTTGAGCTTGACAAATTTTCCACCGTCCGCGTCTACTTCGTATCGCGGCCCGGCCGCATAGAGACGAGCCTTACCCCCCTGCGGCGCTCGTGCTTGCAATTTTCTCGAAAGCCTTCGAATTTCGAGCCATCCGCCGACGTCTGCGAACCGCGCCGGCCGCTCCACTGAAGTTCGATAAATAAGTAAAACTCTCTCCCGATGCCAGACGAATCGTACGATTTTAATCGCGTGCCCCGCTGCTGCTTCACACGGAACAATCGGGTTTATTAGTAAAATAATGACGCGAGGTACTTTCGGTTCTTCAAACTCGCGGAATTCGGCGATACGCGAGAATTGAGAAACGCGCCGACACTTTGTCCCTTGCTCTCACTCAACTGACGATTAGTACAGTAATATAGTTTTTGCGAAACGTGTTTTACACTGTACACGTTACGCCCGGCTTTCGTTAAATCCCGTAATTTCATAGCGCTGCATGTTACACCTAATTTTGTGTCGAGATACGTCACGCTGTATAAATTATGCTGCAACTTTGAAGACAAGTTTAGGGTAAAATTTGCGAACATCGTTGTTGTAAGTCAACAACAACATTAGCGGTTTCAGTGGAGCTCTTGTTGCTAGAAAGTACGATATTCTGGCTCTTATCATGTTTAACGCTACAATGTAACTCTCTAATCCTGACGTCTATTTATATTCTGAAATTTAGTAGTAATACATCGAGGTCACACAGTTAACACGTGACTGATAACAGTCGCGTATCACTTGTCCTTTTGCATTTAGAGTACAAGAGGCATTCGTGCGAAATAATGTTTTTCCAGCGGCGCTCTGCTGTCCAACGACCAACAAAGTGTTGTGTCAATAAGAAAAGATTCAGAAAACTGTGTTAAGCGCCAAGCAGCGCACGGTGAAAACACCGAGTATAAATACTGACAAGTTTTTCCTCTTTAGTCAAACAATTACATAATGTAACCATTTATAACGCGCGACTTTAAAAGATCTGACGGGAAGACCTTTCATCAGAAAACTTGTGCAATTTGCAAATGAGAGGTTTCCTTTTACGTAGAATCTCTGGGCGGTGCCATATATTTTTTCTCCCTGGGGAGAACACCTTTCCCCGTACAGGCGAATGTAATGAGTGTTTGCATCTCGTACATCATGAAGATAAGCCCGATCACATTTCAACGTCACGGCGCGGCCGCGTGGACTCTGAGAAATCGACTGCTCTCGTGTATCTCTTTCTCTTGACGTAGCGCAATATCTTTACCGACAAATAAATGGTTTATAAGCGCGGATCGAATGTACAGGGCGTGTCTCCACGGACTTCGCCTTTTAACCACGGTCTCGCTCATGCTCGCAGGCGACGATAACGTACGGCTTCTCTTAGAACGATCGCGATAATTGCTTTGTGAGAGGAAAAAAAAGGGATCAAACGTGGACGGCGCGAGTCTCACGGAGAGAGAACTATCGCTTTTTCGATCTTAATGGTGTCTGGAAGAAATACAAGCCTGTCATTGCTCAATGGGTGGCGGATTGTGTAACAAGGTAGAACGTGACAGATCCAATTACCCAATCACCTGGCTACCTCCTCAATTGTGTAATGTTCCAATCTAGCCAGAGACAAGATTTAATCGTGGCTTTCGATTAAGAGTCTTCTACGCGGCAGTTTATCCTGCGCTGAAAGCAATTCTTTCGACGTATGCATATTAGATACACGTATCCCTCGAGACACGTCTCATCTCACGCGGCTAGAAGTATCTTAGGACATTTAACATAGATTTGCGTACTTAACAAATCTAAAAATCAATTTGAGTAGAGTACATTACGCATAAAACTCTAACAATAAGTAGAACGGAAGCAATTGTACGCAAAAGTCTTCTCCAAGTTACAAAATAACTTGGCCGTAAAATAACGACGTTGCCTTCGTTCCGAGATACGCGATCGCCTCGACCCCGTGGATAGTTAACGAGACGAGGCGTTAACGAT
This sequence comes from Vollenhovia emeryi, assembly GCF_000949405.1. Classification (NCBI taxonomy): domain Eukaryota; kingdom Metazoa; phylum Arthropoda; class Insecta; order Hymenoptera; family Formicidae; genus Vollenhovia; species Vollenhovia emeryi. Next base: position 2,368,827 of record NW_011967240.1, on the reverse strand, counting down.
TGATCATACTTTTCTTCGCGTTCGTCGTATCGACTGGCGCAAGACAACGCGGCACGTTCTCGAATCCCCGGTCGTGTCGTCCATAACGTGCACCACCGTGAGACGTTATAAATAAAAGAACATCGTAATCTCGGTGGTCGGCCGTGTCTTACGTATGTATGAAGGGGTAAACCCGTGCCCTCCAGAACATGCGCCGCGAGCGCGCGCGCGCGCGCGGACAGTGCGAGGGGCACGGACGGGGGCAGGCGTAGGAGTTAGGCTGTCCAGGAAGTTGATATAGAGCCTCGAGAGACGGCCCCCGCCAGCCTCCGACATTGAATTATAGCTACGGCTCTCGGCGAAACCGGGAACTTGTTATCCGAGGTTATGACAGTATAAAAATACTCGTCGTTAAGAGCCCCGAAGTTCGGAAGTATCGGCGAGCGCGCGTCGCAACGGTCGGCGAGACTTCTCGGTGAGTTAAGAACGTGTCCACGCAGTGACACCGCAGTGGCCCTCAAATTTCAACATCCTGTTCTGACACACGAGCGGCTTTTACACAGATTATTTTCAGATCACGTTAAATATTTTTAACATCTATTTCTCTGATTGGTGCGAGCTGATGAGATTTGTATAAGTATCCGAGAACGCCTTCTCGTCCGATTCATAAGTCTTTCTCTACTTAAACAATTTCAGTAGAAAAAGCCACGATAGTAGATACAAGTACGCGTAATTAGTTGTGATCCGTTAAACCGAAATAAAAATTACTTTTCTTTATCTTGAAATCTGTATTCTAAGTATATGTATATTTTTTATGTATATCCGCACAATTTTGTAATCTTTAAAGCATTAGACAAAAGTACACATTAGTAGAAAAATAGAAATTAAAAATATTTTAAAGCTGAAATGTCGGACGGACTTTTACGTTACATGCAACCTCGATCGATATCTACATTTAATTTTCCTGGAGTTACTTTCCTTCACCTTTAGTTTATTTATTTAATTTATTTTATCACTCGATATATTCTGTAATATATCGACTTTTAAGCAAAAAGAATCTCTAGCAAAAGTGTTTCTTAACACAAGTGATCGATGATTCAAGTGATGTATCGTTAGTAAAGTAGTTTCAAAGTAAGAAACATGTTGTTCTAAGGTTTCAAGAATTAATTGATCGCGGAGAAGCTTGCTCATATTTTCCTGTACAGCTGTAGATCTTTTAAAAACCGTATAAACCGTACAAATATTTCTCTCCTTTATTTCTTTCTCTTTCGTTGTATAAAATAGATCACTGAGGTCTTTGCAAAAGTGGCAATGCAATGAAAAACGATCGATAAAATTAATAATCACTGTTTTATAACGAATTTACATCAAATTGGAACAACACCTGCGCTATTTTTTTTCTTATTTTCTTACGATAATTTTTACGTGTAACCAATAATTAGGAAGGTTAACAATAACTAATGAGAAACATGACACATTAAACATGAACGAAAGAAGTGAAGCATGACACGAATCTATGAGAAGTGCACCGCGCTTTGAAAATACCAATCGGCTTCACGGAAAAGAGGCCTCAACCCTTAACTGTTCGATATTAACAATATTCACGCCGGTAACGTCTCTTTTTTAGAAAGGGATAAAACTGCTATAATAAATTTCAATAAAATAAGATTGTTATAATAAATATTGATTTTATTATTGAAAAATTATGACGTTTTTTCGGTCAACGACACAAATTGTTCCATTTAATTTTATTAGAGAGAAATTGGTACATACATATATTATTTAGTAAACACTAAAGAAAACTTGAACTAGTTTTTTCTCGAGTTAATATATATTTACCATGTGCCTTTTAAGCTTTGTTAAATTTCTACCTTAAGCCCGAATGTGTAAACTAGCGACAGATTTATTAAATCCACTTTGAGAAAAGCATTCTAGCGAGTCCAACGGAGAGTCATAAAACGCATTGGAGATCATTGCAATGAATCCTCCACATTGGCGTGGATTATGCTCTCGAAAACATTCATGAACGTAAAATTCGTGATTCTCGAGAGCTTAATTCGATTGAAGAGAGGATTCTTTCTCTCTTAAATTTTAAGTTCGGTCCGAATGAATTTGTATAGTTCGTTATGGGCTTTCGGATTAATCTTTTATAATAGCAGATATTGTTATATTAGATTGCATTAGCGAAAATTTTCGCACGCAACAGTTAATTCCACTCATCCCAACTATTTATCTTCCTATTGCGCATTAACAAATATCAATTTTACACGATAATAATTAATAGATAAAATAGAAAAGAATACATCCAGGGCCACCGTGTAACTTCGGTGTGTAGGTATATATATATTATTAATATTATATAAGAAATATATATAAGTGATGTATATGTATAGTAAACCAAAGGCTTCGCAATCAACGATGTCTCTTTCGCAAGTTAAACGCGAAGTGCAATCAGACGTTTGTCGACTCGCCTCATGCGCGCTGGACGCCAAAGAGGAAAAAGGCAAGAAGGAAAAAAATGTAGAAAAAATTCGGTCTCTACCAGGCAAGGGACGTGAATTTATTTCAGAGACTCCGTTTGATTTCCCAGGGCGAAATCCTTTTGAAGAATCGCACTACCCCTTCAACATCATCCCAGTCGGTGCCGCCCGCTTACGCGTAAGCATGAATAGGTTTTGACACCGCGACTGAATCTGCCGCGCGTAAAATCGACATCTGAAATTCCATATTTCCTGCGCCCGTTCTATCGGGCGCATGAATGGCGACGCGTTCCGGTAGGACGCGAAGCTCCGAATGCGAGTGCCGATGACGAAGTGTCACGCAGGAAGAGGCGTTTAACTGGCGAATTAATCGCATTAATTGACTTGTGAATTGATGATTAACTGGAGAACGTCATACGCAAACCACGCGTGCTGAAGCAAGCGAACAGAAAATATCTTCTGTAACATTTCCAACATTCACAATTGATTGTACTTTTAGCTTCCTACTTTTTAACAATCTCCACAAAGCGATTAAATTTTATCCAATTATTGTATTAATATTAATATTAATATTTCAGGAATATTATTGTTTCATTCAATACTGCACTATATTCAATCATTTTTCGTTAATAATTAATATCCTCAATTTCGTTAATAATTTACGTCCTGTTAGATCACCTTTTTCACAATTACGTGAGTTGCGAAAAATTTCGTTCGATTCACTGAATTTGTTAATGGTAAATCAATTTAGTTTGTCAACTTCTAGATTAATGTATCGCGTAATCGTGCCGAATCGTTAGAGTGCAACAGGATGTGCGCACTAAAGTACAAAAAATGTAATAATACCCGCAAAAAGAAAGAAACGCAAAACAAATGCAATGAATTGACCGAGAAAATTGGGTAGCTGCATCGAATTAGCCTGGAAAACATCTGCACTCCGCTGCGGAGGGCAGCGAGAAGAAGAACGGCGACTGATCCGAGGACCAATAATTGCGCAGCTTACCATACATCACGTCATAAACTAGCGCAGCATTAGCGAAATGGAGCCGTGCGGATGTAAAATGATTATACGCGCCTGTAGACTGGTATGAACATTGAGCAGAGTACGGCGCCCGTACTCGCCTAAGCTTTGTGTAAACCTTTGATTTAAGGACCGAGTCGATCGAGAGCTTTAGTCCTTCCCTCAGCAAAGTAAGGATCGCCGAATAAATGTATGCAAATTTCTCGAGGAAAAATTGAGCGTGATAATTTAAATTCGTTCCCAAGCTTTTTAAACGTGGCAATAAAAATTGTCCTATCTTGCGTTTCACTTTGGAACAAGGAAAAGTAATCGGGACAAGTTTATTTTGAAAAAGGACACATTTTGGTGGATATTCGTCACGTCCACAGAAATAATTGTATCTGTCGTTTCAGTGAAATATCATTTGAGATTAAATTATATTACAAACTCATTTGCACATGTAACATTTATACCAAATATTGAGAATAAAAGCCCAGCGATTTCATTATATCGGAAGCAATTCTCGACAGCATAGGAGAAAAGAATCTCTAATAAATAATAAAGTTATAATGACAAAATAATACTCCAATTTCCGTCCATATTTTAAAATATACAAAGTCCAATAAAATGACAACAGAAGCAAACGAAAAAGAACCTATTGTTAGCGCACAGTGGGAGATAAACCTCTACAATAAAAAATCGAGTTCGAGAATTTACATCCATTATTTCGCACTGCACCTTTTAAAAAGCACTTATGAGCAGCCGCGTACGTAAATGAGAAATGGCATTGTTAAGCGGACGACTTTCGCGGTTTTTTTTTATTCTACATGCGCCTGTTGGCCAAGCCAAGTATCATCGTAAACGTATCGCACGGGTCGTGCGATATCTCTTAAAACAATGCGTACTGTATGTAACAACAACTCTATTACGGACTACTTGTTCCAGTCAAAAGAAACCGGAGGAATTTCCCTTCATAGACGGCGTCGAAATGCTCGGCGAGAGGCGTGCAGTGCTATGTGTACGTGAGGCCGATTCGCCCGCCCTCGCTTCTCCGGCATAGAGGGGAACACGCCAAAGAATTCCCTCTCCATTTCTCTACAATGTACCAACCCCGTTGAGAACTACTATCTTCCCTTGCTTTCCCTCTTTATTTATCTTGCGCGCCGCATTACCACCGTGCCGTAGTGCAGACTGCACGAACTTTCGCTGGCTTTGCGCCCGATGCGTGGGGAAAAAACAGCGAGAACCGTTTCCGCTTGAAAATTATAAAACTGAAAAACCGGCAAAAACAACGCGATTTGGTTAACCAACGCCGCACACAGTGCTAGAAATCGTTTAACTCTTCGTTTGTGTTAAAAGGTACATTGTAATTATTACGTTACAATTATTGCAACGAAATCTTTGGCGCTTGTCGCAGCCAGTCCCGAAAGTCAAACAACGAGTCGCGAAATTCGATGGGTCCAAACCAAAGGGGTAACCACTAGCTAAAATGTTGTCCCACCGATTACGCGATTTCATCTGATTACAAATGATCTCATCTAATCGCAAATAATTTTCTTATATGCACCCTTAAAAACATGTAACGTAGTTAAACCTCAAAGTGCTGTTAGATTTCCTCAAAATATATTTTTCTTATTTTACTAACTAAGAAGTATTTGCTTGTAGAGGTAATTTCAATTAAGATTCTAGTATTCGTGTTTCCTTCCCACTTTTCCAACTAGTCTGGTCCTAACGAAAAGTAATTTTGTATTTGTATTTACTGTTTATTGTTCGCGCGCAAAGGTGTATCAACGTTTCAACTCGCTGTTGTTCTAACAGCAACTACTTCAGTCTTATTTCGAAAAGAATACGCGCTTATAGGTGTGAACTGTGATATACATTTGGATATTCACTAAAAGAAGTAAATTTTTTTGGAAAATAAAAACAAGCTGAGAAAATGTTCAAATTTAATGTTTGTTGTCTAACAAGCGAAGAAACTTGCAAATTAAGACGAAACGATTACACGGGGATTTCGTAAAGATTTTATAATGATTTCGAAAACACTCCCACGATTACATCAAGTGGTTACCCCGAGGGAGAAACCGCTGACCAAAATCTTGTCCACCAATGGCCAGTGGGCACTACTTTATCTTATTATCTTCTTTTATCTTATTATCTTCTTTTATCTTATTTTATCTCTATAATGCCCCAGCAAGGCCTAATGCCCAAACTAGTGCCCAAAAAATGTCTAGTAATTCCCAGTAATGCCGCAAATCTGTGCACCACAATGCCCTCAGCGGTTTCCCCCTCGGGTTACTCCCTTGGTCCAAACCGCGGCGAATGGTGCAGCTATCCGTCGGGTGTGCGAAATGTTAAGTATCGCCCGAAAATGTGTTATCCCGCGCTTCGCGCGGATGCGCCCTATTTCATAACCGACCACGGGATTCGATTTGTGCTCCGCGAGACGCGTTTCTCATGATACTTTATCGCTGGCGCGCTAGGGAGGCTTCCGAGGCCACGCTTTAAACTCGCGCGCGCTCTGTAAAGCGTATCCAATTTTCGAGAAGATGCAAATAGACCCGCACAGTTGCGTCCGTGTACCTGCGGGAGATGTAACCACCCACCTAACCCACACACGCACACTTTGTATATACGCGCATACGTGGCAGCTACCATGTTTCCTTTAACTCGAGGCAGCGGTTGCATTCAATCACGACTAAAATGTAGGTTTCTTATCGCATGAAAACCTGTATGCACGGCGCATCGTGGCCGCCACATATCCTGCTGCACGCCGCGCTATATCGCCGTTGCATTACTTCATCTTTCACAGCTGCCGCATCGTTGCACATTCATGCTGTATGCATGCATCCGCTCGTTCCTATTTCCACGGAGTTCGTAGGTGAAAACGGTATTGAACCCGCACGCCGACGGCCAAAACAGCGCGATATTTGTCGATATTATAGATCCGCTATAATGTAATCCAAGCAGATTACGTGCGACAAAAATATTACGGAAATTGCAGAACGAGAGTATGGACCAAGCAAGCGAACGCGAACAAATGCGAACGAACCGCTGCCGTGTTGGCAGTGCCATTCCCAATGCTCCTACTTGTTGAAGCGAGTAGCTTGTTCGCACTCGCTTGCGGCATGTAACAGTTTACGTAGCAAAGAAATTTACTTGAAACCATTTACGTTTCACATTTCCAACTAAATTTAAATCAAATTTAAAATGGCATAAACTCTTTACAGCTATAATATCGTTCGTATTTCTTGTAATCTATTAATCTATTAATCTTCCGGTATTATTTAGAGAGAGTCCCCTATTATGAGATAACTCCTAATACGAGATAGCGGGATTCTGCTAACGCATCATCTGTTGGTTCCACCACGAATTTACTGCCTTTGGAGTGAAATCTGTTTAGTGGAAAATTCATTGTTAGATCGCGTAAGCGTTGCGAAGAAAGATTTGTGAAATTGGATGTTGAAAACCCGCTAATAACAGGGGACTTTCCTCTATGCGTGATTAAAAGTATTGAATATTTTTTCAAAGGCCCACCGAATCATAAAATATTAATAAACGTTTCTTCCTCCCGTATGTTTCTCTCGCAGCATCGTGCCTCAAGTTCGACGCGACAGTCGATAAATTGACGGGGGGGAAAAGGAGAAAAAGAGAAACCATGACCGCACGCGATATATTAAATTTAATGGCTGTATCTCCCGCGGTGTGTATAAAAAGATATCCAGGGCAATAATATTTCGCCATGACCCACATTGCCGTATTATCTCTTTAAAAAGCCCCGAAACTTTTTTCCCCCATGACTCATCCTAAATCCGTTCGCAGCTCGCGCGTCATTTACATTTTTCATCGCGACCCGATAAGCCCCGCAGACGCAGTTGCGTTTTTGACACAGTGCGCCGCGTGAAAATTATTTTATTGCGTCCACGCTGCATTGTTTCTCAACCAACGATATCGGATACCCCCAACCAACCCTCATATTTCGTCGCCGGAAGTACGTTTTTCCGATCGGTTTGTGCCGGTGCAGGCCCGATTTTCCAGCGCATTATCCGCGTTCCGCTATCGCGGGATTGAATATGCCGCTCGATGCGTTTCGGTCTTTTCCTTCCGGACGTGCAAGGGAATATCAGCGCGGAGTATAAGTCGCCACCTCAATAACATTGTTCAGTTCTGAATAAATCTGTATAATGCAGCATAAGCAGTTCCAAAAACGCAATCGCGTGCTCTTGAGAAATTGTGATTTCTAATGCGACATGCGTAATATTGCTTTAAATTATTTTAAGGGCCGTTTGGTAATCCGTTATTTATTTTTATCAGAATCGGAAAGAATTATTGCTTCGGTTCTATCACGATCTTATTTCTGGCCACAAAGTTTATGGATATCTGTATATAATTCTTGTAATTGAAATTGTAAAGTCTCCAATATAATAAAACATAATAAAATGACAAAAGCACTTACTAATGGTTCATGTTTATACAATGTTGATATAACGTTTAAAAAAATTTGTTAAGACTTAAATTGTCATTAAACTGATTAGCAGATTATTCATAAATTTTCAGATTTGCCTAAATTAAAATCACGTATCGCAAGGGAAAAATAAAACATTCTTTTTTGTAGTAGTTTACTCGATTCCAAGATTTTCCGTTTCAATTATTACTATTTTTCGAGCGAATCAATTCGCAACTAAAATATATTCGAATTTGGACAGAGGTCGCGATTGTGGGACACGCGGTGCATCGTTGCGATAAGAAATACCATTCTCCGATCCTAGTGGAAAAAGGAGCGTGTAAGGAAAATGGACCGTCGCTTCGCTAACGGCGTGCATAAAACCGTCGAAGGGAATATGTAGTATCATGGCAAGCCCGACGTATCGGACGGCCTTCCGGGTATAATCGTGATATACAGCCAATATTACAGGACGCGTGGATACTGCAACGACGCTCTCGGACGCGGCGGGGTGCATCGAAGAACCTACCTATTCTGGAAAGCGCGACGGGGTGCAGAGAAAAGTAGGATTAAGCTCGGCAGGACGTATCGTGGAGTTCCGTAGCACATGCTATGGGCTGCGGCCCATCCTCGCAATGTTGCGAAATTGGAAAGTTTCTTGAGAGGAAGCCGCATGTACGGATTGTGTAAACTTGGCCTACCACGCTCGGCCGATTATGGAACTGTCGGCTCGAAATTAGCGAGTAGTTCGGTAGACCTTATCACCTTTAGAACTACACTACATGTCGCACGATTTGTTTTCGCGGCAATCAACCTATCGCATGTAGCCTGCGGTAAGACGCAAGAAGGAAATTACACTCATCCTAGATAAGTGTACATACACATACACTGAAGAAAAATTTTTTTGCTACCGTAACTAATCATGATATAACTATACATTTCTAAACCACAGCGAATGGTTTGCTGTCGCACCTAATACAGTAGACATGGTGCAAAATATTAGCTGTCCATATTTTACAACTAAAATTTAGTTGCCACACGCAGTTTTTACCTGCGGCAGCTACACTTTTTTCCGCGTATAAATGCGTTTACATATAAAATGGCTAATAACTGGAAAACTATCAGCTGCAATACAAAAAGTTAAACTTAAAATTTATATAATTTTTTTACGGAATTTTCTGCATGCGTGTAAGTTAAACTCCCAAATATACGAGTAAAAATCGCGTTTAATGATCTACGTCGAGATAAAGATTCAAAATTGCCTTATTTTGAATGAGCGAATTTGGTATTCCACTCGTGGTAGAAAGAGCACAGATCAACATCTTCAGCACATTCTACGAGCGCGCCTTTACAGATGCACGTTCGCGCGCTGTCGTTTGTACTTGTGTACGCGATGATGCAAAACGGCGAAAATTTATCGTAAGGTGCTTTATGCTGCTGGCGACATTCAAAAGTGAGAAATCCGTGTATGGCTTTATGAAATGTACAACGTCACGTCTTTTTCATACATCTGCATTTCGGTCGTACCGCGCCCTTTGAAGTAAATACATAATACATGATACTACCGGTCCATTTGCATCGAATGTAAATCATACTACTTCATTTATAATATATTATTGCGAGTCATTTCGTGAATCTCGTTTCATCTTGAATTCATTGAATTTCCTTTCATTTCATCTCGTAATAATAAACCGATATAGAGAATGTTGAAAATTCATAGCGTTTATATAAAATTTCCAAAATAAGAACGTTTTCTTGTATTTTACTTCAATTATCATTGTGTTACTCGATAATGTACAGTATTTATATCATGAATATTTCTGAAATGTATTTACGCGTTTTATTAAAAAAAGTTAATGTTGCGCATTGGCCGAGATATGCAAGGAATGTAATTCCCCTAACACAATTTCTTAAATTACTACAACTCGTAGAATTTCCGAAACATTCATAATGCCAGATCCAACGTACAGAATGTGAAACATTTACTATTAAGTGGTTATTAATTATTATCATTCAACGAGTATTGTATGCGTCATCGGTACCACATAAAAGCTTTAAAGAGAACTGCACCGAGGATTTTGCGATACAAGATTGCACAAGATCTGTTTCCATGGAAACTGTTTATTTCACGAACACAAACCAATTTAATCTGCTCAATCAAACTAATTGAAAACATTTCGAGGTAATTAAGAATTCAATTTGCCTCGATTGTGCTATTCACTCCAATATTATATTCCTTTTTTTAGCATTTAATGAGATTTCCATACGTCATACCGTATATTTATTCCTTCTGTATTACTTTTTATGATACTAAATCACGTTAACTTTCAAATATTCTTATTCAGATTCACGAATATAACAAGGTACTGCTTAATTCTTCACTTTTATATCTCGTGAAACGAAATTAAAGCGACAGTGATATAAAAATATGAATCCCAGATAAATATGTCGAGTAAAATTTAGATGCGACATGAATTCGATAATCTAGAATGATTTAACGACACAAAGAGGCTATAATTAATTCACCGCGGCTAAAATATAACATTCGCGTCCCGAGAATGTGGCGCGGCCACGTTAACGCATTCGACTACCGTCGGGATCATCATTCGACATATGGACTACAGTGGCTTGTCCGATAATTCAATTACGGAGGCGAGCGCGCACACGCGCGAACGTGTTTGCCATACTTGTACGATCTGCGTTTGACGCGCCGCCCGATTCATCCGACCGTGTTAACAGCGGCGCGGACTTTCCGGCAGGTTAATGGCGGCCCGAAAATCGCTGACAGAACATTGTAATCGGTCGGCAATGTCATCAGGATCGCACAATGGTTCGTTGGACTTTCAATACGTTTCGCGAGTCCTGTCGAGCATAATCGAACATCGGAATAATCCGCGGCCAAAAGAGGCGAGTTGTACCGCGTCACGTTGTCATACCCAATCGTCGCGTTATATTCATAAGGTTAACGTTAATCGTTTTCACGCCTCATTTAAATTGTTACATAAAAGTGGCGGGAATCATCTCTGTAGGCGCATCGTCGTAACTGATCAGCGATTAACTGTTTATTTCTCGCATTCGACCCCTTATGAGATCCGTCGCGATTCTCAAATCTTCCAAAGATTCCTATAATGTATAGTTAAAATTTATAATTACATGTAACTAACGCGTCGGTGAACATTTAATGTCAAATTATAAGCAGAACTTTGAGGCATCAACACTGAGGACCCTTCAATGATAACGAAGAACTCTTCATGGAAGTTTCCCTCGCATACTCGTTCGCGCTCGTTAGGCGAATGATACTCCATCGTATTCTCCATGGAGTCCCACCATCATTGACTCTCCTTTGACATAATGTTGGCATTTATTGACATCCGCGTGGGATTACTACGAAAATTAAATGTTGTTGTGGAAGTAAATCCCCCAGGAAAATAATTCTATTCATGTTTGAGTTTTTTTAAAATAATTAGTCTCGGTGTTTTCATTTCCTCTTGATAGCACAACATTCGTAATAAATGTTATATAAGCTATTCACATTATAGATAATTGGGGATTAACAAAAAAAAAGATATGTAATTTCAGACAATGTAGTAAATGGCAGGAGCTGAAGCAATAAAATAAGGAAAAAGATTAAAAAATAAGGTTAATTTTAACTTGGACGGAGTAGTGTAAGTGATAATAATAAAATGAAAACGAACGCTAGATATGCATGAATATAACCTATACTATAATGTAATATGCTATGAAAACGAGTTCGGGAGTGAGTTGAAAACTCGTTTCACAGACACGGCACGCCCTACGATAGACCATTGTATCCGATCTGAAAGTGCCATTCTTACGGTTCGTGCTGCGGGTTATAATGGACGAAATGTATTCGTTAAGGTTGGCGGGCCGTTTTCATGAAAAATTCGCGTAAATCGACTCGGCGGTACGAAAATTTCGATAGTTCCCACCGTACTCATAGACGTCGTCAAAATTTATTCTTTTATCTTATACGTATTCTCTAAGGTCTTCTTGGTCTTTCTAAACGCCTTCAATTATAACGCGAAATTTATACATTTTACTTGAAGATGCGAGTTTAGTAAGGAAATTTTGTAACAAATATTATGACAAAAATGTATATTGTATTTTCATAATGTACGACAGAAATACTTTATTTTAAATGTGTAAGAAATATGCGTTTAAAGAATTGCTTGCACAACAGAAAATGCACGTTATGATAAATAATTATTCTTTTCCTCAGAATAATCATTTGGTACGATGTTTATTTTAATTACTGTTACTTTATTTTATACTTTTTGTTGATTGAGAAAATTTTTCAAACAATGTTGAAACTTTAATAGTATAATTTGAAAATCATATGATGTAGACGTATTAATAAAGTAATTTTACACTTTTTAATTTCTCTACGCAACTTTTCCGGTAAATAGTTTCATCTATAGAATACATTCCCAAAGTTTAACCACAACAATTTCAGGCATACCTATTAAGTTATGATTAGTTTGCGCGCGTTACATATATTCACGTACATATACGAGTACAACAAGATTTTCTCATTTATAGATATTGGTAAATCATATAGAAAGTTTATCTCGCAATCGTCCATGTGCAAAAAGTATATTTTATAAACGTAATAATTATCTTTGCCGACTTTTGCAAAAATTCATGCAATTTGTTTTCGTTCGTATTCAGATAATTGTAGTAAATCTACATCGAAATTTAATGTTTAAATGTGGCGACCGGTAAGTCATCCACACAAAGTGCATTAAGGAGAACTTCAACGATTTATATATTACGAAATGAAAAAATACTATATTATCGGAATTCGATATTTCCTCTCACTTAATTCTAACAGAAGAAATGTTTATTAATATTGCAGGCTGTATTTTCCGTTTTACCACACGTATGCACATATACAATTATTAATAATAGAATATCCTGTAACCACAATTTTACTTTTTTGCTAAACTTTCCCGCGTTTTTTATGCATCTTATCAAAAGACCTTACTCTAAACATCGTTATTTATCATCAGTCTAAAAACATTGCTTATTCGCCAATTTTAAGGAACCTATTCATTTAAACGTCATTTTATGCCAAACAAAAGGTCAGGCTTCTGAAGGGAAGCCGAATAGTCAGATAAGCACGTTTCTCCCTCCCATTTTGTCGAGAGAAGCGTCCCCAGAATCCATTCTTGTTTGGTGTCAGGGTACGTGAGAGAGTTACGTTAAAACGATTCTGGTCTGCACGACGGGTCTCATAATCGCTAATGGCGGACGACAGACCGAAGAAGAACATCATCGTGCTCGGCCGGAAGAACAAAGGTGCGATCGACGCGGGTCATCGTTGGTTGCAAGACGCGGCAACAACAACAACAGTTATTTACGGGCCAACTTAAATCGATGTCAGAGGGCCGTAATCCGAGACAGCTCGATCATCCGGGAGCCCCGCAAGTTCTGATAAGATCCGGGGTCGATGTGTACTTTGCCGGCGAAGCCTTATTAGCAGAATCACGAGCTCAGTTCTGCCGTTCCTCTCTTCCACTCTTTCTCACTCGTTCCCTCCCACTTTCTATCGCTGTCTCTTGGTCGCTCGACGACAGGCTCTTTAATTTCCGGCATCGAGGCGACCCTTTGTCGTCGGGCACGGATGACTCGAGATAATGGGCTCGTGAAACGGCGCGTCCCTTCCCTTTCGCTCGCTTCGAGAGTTAATCGCGCGCGTGGTATATCGCATAGATTCTAACTCGAATTGGAACAACCGCTGCACCGCACAGCTTTCCCCTGTTGTCTCGCGAAAACTCCATTTTCTCGCCCCGTGCTCCTCAATGCTTGTTTTACTGAACACATAGACTACAAACCACACATTGTTGTTTTAAATTACTCACATAAATTCGCATAAAAATTCCAGTGAGAAAATTGCAGCTTTTCCTTTTTATTATTTCAAATTTTTCAGTGAAATTATTAATTACTCCACTTGGAAATTATTTTGTTCGCCCTCGATATTTTATCTTCGTGCATTTGTTTTTATTTAGATTAACAAGACCTGATTTAACGCACATTTGTGGCGAATAATTTTATGAAATCTGTTGCATCTCACAATACAAGTATTATCGCATTATTGCTCCGAGCTCAACCGAATTCTCACGTGCTTTAAGGTATTACGCTTGGACTGTCGTATCATATTAACAGACGCTCGGTAAGGAGGATAGCGCGGAAAAGAGAGGATTAAATTCTTTCATGCTATCCATAGTCCACTCTTTGACTTTCGCTTATCCTTTGTTGCGCGTCACATACAGAGGTAAGCAAAAAACTTGCGTATCTGAGAAGTATATATTCTTATTTTCATAATGTCATTGTAAATGGAATATCAAAGATAAAACTATAATCCTGCGGCTTTAGATATTTGCACAGCATAAATTCTCGAAACATTACTTCCAGGTACGATGGATGAGACCTAACAAAATAAAGTTTCAGAATGTAAAAATTTTAGAATTAAAAACAACACTTTTTACTCCACGGAAAACAAAAACGTGCATCTTTCGAAAAATATCACAGCGTATCCTTTTAAAACAATATTTTTAAGAGAAATTGCATGTATGTACACAAATATATAGAATGTGTTGACAGTACAGTGCGAAACAAAGACGCACCGAATACAAAAGGTACAGCAAAATACAGTTAAAATTGATAGCACGAAGGACGTTTAAAGAAGCGTGAAAAAAGCATAAAAGTATCTCTATAACTTTCCCGAAGGGAAATAACTTTGCAATTGAAAAAATTCTCTGAAAGAATTTGACTCGAATCAAGCCAATTTGATTGTATCTGTCCGTTTCACATCCCTTGGTAATTACCCTGGTAATTCATAGAGTACATTATTTTCTCAAAAGCGCGCTTTTCTTCAATTTATATAGGAAAGAGATATGTATCGTAATATTTCTGTGTTTTGTGGCAGTGTATTAAGAGCGAAGTGATAAAAGTTTTCAATAACAACTGAAATATCGCTCCTCCAGAGAATTTCTCCCCGTTTCCAGGTATCAATAATGTTTTAAAGGATAAAAAGATTATTTCGCGAAAACGATTACACGACGACTGGATGAAAAATCGTACCGCGGAAATAGCGAGGGCGAGCGCGCATTTGATCGAAATATTTTCGAGGTCTGCGATTTTCCGGCTCCGCACTTGTACGGCGCGGTTTAATTTCCCGTGTCAAAAATTCAGTGATTCGATCAAAAAGACAAGTTTAAAGCACAGTACGCCCTTTTGCAGTCACGTAGCGTAGGTTACGTGTTGCTGCAACGTGCTATATACCGGATGAAATGCCCGCGTCGGCGGGGCTTCTACCAGATGTAGATAAATCTTGCAAAGCGCTACTCTTCGAAATTTCAGCAGCGCGAAACGCACGTAGGGAGATTTTTCGATGCCCTTTGTGCGCACGACGTTACACACGTCGTCGGTATGTTTTCATATCGACAGCAAATATGGGGTGAAATACGGTTCTCGTTCTTTTTCTCTCCCCCCTCCCCCCCTGCTCAGTATTCTTTCCGTGTCATCGATTCGCAGAGAAACTGTTCCACGACGACATCGCGATCTCGTATATTAATATTGTCCCAGCTACCTTACGAAAAAGAACGCGAAGCCGATGGAGTGCGAAGTAAAAATCTGCCGTCTCGCAAAAATATTTCATTGTTATTCCGTTGCTCCGTAAACATTCTATCGATTTGATATAACTCCATTTCTCTATCAAAGTGTCGTTTACGTGATTTACCTTTCCGTCACTCGGCACGCGTTAGCCGAAATAAATGATCAAGAATGGCTCATTCTTTCCTTATAATTCGCGATTGCGAAGAGCTCGGTAAACGTACCACGGTTCGATTTTCTCGCCGAACTCGAGGACAAATGCGAGAAATCTCGTTTTACGCCCCGAGGAAACCAAGATCGGCGTGATTTACGATCCTCCCCGATGCGTAATCGAGACGCCGCTGTTTATTGCCCGATCCCGCGGAGACGGTTCCGCTGCGTGAAAAAGCCGTAAAATGGGGGCGTAAATTACGAAACAATAGAACCGGCCTGATACGCCTATGCCGAGAACTATTGTACCACTGTGGGCTAGGTAACAATAGACCAGAGCGAACAATAATACGACAGAGAGGGATGTAATTATCTTCGGGACGCGAGATATTCCGCATTGTCAAACATCAGTGCGGATGTCTGCTCGTTCTCCATTGGAGAACTCCACTTTACGGGCAGAAATATATATATATAATGTCGAGGGAGGGAGAGAGAAAGAACGCGAAGCCGATGGAGTGTTCGCCGTCAAACGACGAAAGATCCGCGGCCAGCCAAAGTTGCGCGCTAGAAACCGCTGCACGCTTCGCAAAGCCGTTGTCGCGAGATCAACGTTGAGGTACCGGGTGGCCGATATTAATCACACTACCTTGTCCCCGTGACGACGCGTCCGCGTGATTCCGCCGACTATTAATTACGATAAGCGCGACGTAACACGTCACTTTATTACATCCTTCCAGAGAACAGAGGAGTTTTTTGTAAAGCGATGCACGGTACTGTCTGCGAGCTCGCGATGATCGAGCATGATTCAGCGAAGACCCAGGGCTTCAACTTTTTCCGAAAGATTACTTCGCGCCGCGTTATATTCCTACATTTTCTTAAACGAGCGTGGAATTTCCTGAGAATTTCCTTCTCAAGTTTTTAAACGTGGAACGAGCCACAAATGCGAGAGTAAACAGTGAAGTAAATTTTTCGCGGAAAGATAGTCTTGAAACAGCCTGTAATATTCTTGTAAATATTAATGATTCTCTTTGCCCTGAAATTTCTCGTCAAATCTTCTAAAATAAGGAGCAAAGGTATTCTAAACTGCCAAAGCCATGTACAGGCGATACCCCGAAAAGCTTGGTGCGCGCCTCGTCAGCGTCTCTATCCTCCTTCAGCCTTTCATTAAGTCGAATCGGTTCCGATTCCTCGTGGTCGGATGTAACCACCAACCAGCCAGATTCACTCCATTCGCTGCGACTCGAGTTAAAAGCGTGCCCTCCCCTTTCGTTCGTTCCCTCGTCCTTTTTCACTGACGAAATTAACGAGTGAACAACTAATCACGATCTCTCGCTATCGAGATATATCTCTGGCATTTTGTTCTACTTTTATTGCCTGAATGTCTGCTAAACTTAGTTCTACCCGCGTCCAGGTTTCGACGCATGATAAATTTCATTAAAATGTTGTGGATATTAAAGCACATTCTATTAAGATTTTCATACCAATTTTTTAAATATTTTAAATATTTTTTAAATAAGCCCTTCTTTAAATTATTATTTACAATTTCTTATAATTGCAACAATCAGAAATACTTTTTCAGTTTCACTAAATCTTGTCGATAAACACCCCACAAATGCATTATATGGTATACTTGAATGAATTTTAAAATTAATGATGCAATTTATATAACAATTATTGATTGATATTTGCTTGATTGACGTTCTCTTGATAAATGGCCTTTTTATTACCAAGAACATTACCCCGACATATTTATCACTGATATACAATGTAATAGGAGCTACTATCGTCGTGCTCTTGCATCAAAACACGCTCATAATGTGCCCAGTCACGTAGTCAATACTTGCGCTAGGATTCGATGCATCATAGGATGTACCAAGCGAGTCTTCCGTAATATACGTGAGCTACGTAAGCAGAATTTTTCCAAACATTTTGTTCAAGGCTTGAACAAACGTTACTAAAAATTCTTTCGTTCAGCAAATTAATTTTCTATATTAACTCCGTATTACTGATAGATAAAACTGTAATCTTACACCAATCCTATGAAATATAATAGCTACTTGTGAATTTCGCACTTACCGACCTGATGCGCAGCAGCGGAGTTGTATCTGTAACACAAATATAAAATTTATATTAAAAAAACAGTGTTTAACAAAACCAATTTTGCAAAATATAATTTCAACGTATCTAACTTTGTATTTAGTTAAATTTAAATGATTATATCGTGAAAGATTTTCCGCAAATCGAAACATTTTACGCCGCGAGAATAAACTTTTATAAAAATTTTAATTTATTTTTAATTATTATTTCAAAATTATGATGAAATAAAATGACTCAATAAACCGGAAAACATTAATTTTACAAAACAGGAAAAATAATATTTACCATAAAGTTGCTCCGCCGGCGCCCGATGCCAATCCGAGGCCTCCTCCTCCACTCATTGTCAGACTGTCCTCTGGCACACTCGCGAAAGATCGTTCGCGCGATTCTATACTCCCGGTTACAAAGCTTTACTGCGATTATTTTATACGGCACTCCCGAACGCGATGGGTACCTTTGGTTGTCCCGTCTTTAGGGTCTGTATACTCTCTAAAAATTAATCGGTGCATCATTACTATAAATCAGTGAATATTCATTGTTTTCAGTGATAATCCACTGATTGACTTTTAGAGAGTAACCCTTCAGGGTACTTAAGCCCCTCCACCACGGCAAGGTAGTACCCGAGGAGGGGATTGTCAACAACAAACTGTGCAATTACATATGTGTATATTTAGAAAAATAAATATTGAGTGAACATAAATTAGTGTTGCTATTTAATGCAAGACGTGAAAAAGATTCACCCAATCGAAAGATTAATTCACACTCTCGATCGGGACAAAATCAATTTTATTTTTGTAATTAATTAATGAAATCTCATAAACTAATGATCCGAGATAAGCCATTCTTATCTCGTTAGAAGCGCTGAATCTTAGCTTTCCAACAAGACCAAGATCATTTTGCTACGATTTTTCTATGCGGAGATATTGACGATTATATCGACTCGCGATCTCGATCTTGAGACAAAATCAATTTTATTTTTGTAATTAATTAATGAAATCTCGTAAACTAATGATCCGAGATAAGCCATTCTTATCTCGTTAGAAGCGCTGAAATCTTAGCTTTCCAACGAGACCAGGATCATCTTCCTACGATTTTTCTGTGCGAAGTTATTGACGATTATATCGACTCGCGATCTTAATCCTCATTCAGAAGCAGCAGACGGCGCGTATATGCGGCGTCTCGCAGGCATCTCGCGCGGTGTCTCGCGCGGCGATGTTTACTACCGAACAGGTGTTCCTCGTATGTTTTTATTCCAGTTTTTGGGGACGTAGTACGCTCGCGTACTACTTGCGTAAAATTCGCGCGGCCTTCTTTCATGAATGGTGCGCGCGCGCCCGATTTTTAAAACGCTATAACTCGGCGAAAAATCGACGTAGCGAGATGAACCAAAAACCAATCTTTTTCGTTTCGCATCCCGCAGATGTCTACGCTGAATATGTATGCCCTTATCATGAAACTTACACACGGCAATGGAATAAAAATTAAAATTCTGAAATATAAATTATACGTATAGCTGCTAAATATAAAAATTGACTGGCAAACTATATTAGACTGTAACTATGTAAATGAAAAAACTGTAACTGTAACTAGATACTTTTATAAAGTAACTTTCCCAACCCTGTCGTTTTTATATATGACTCAAAAGAAACGTTCGTAATACAAATCGAGATAATTATTCGCTAAAATGCGGCGAGTTAATTTTACTATTGACTGGATTAAGTTAATCTTATAATCGAGTTCTTTTTTCATTGTTAATAATTCACTTATATTCTTAATCCAAAGACTTTTGAATAAGATTAGTTGTTTTTTCTAATATAATCTACAGGTTCTAGTGCAAAGTGAAAATGCACGTGTACAATAATCACTTTTTAGAGACTGCAGATATTTCTTGTCAAATTTTAAATAAGACATGTAGAATTTAATGTCAATATAATTTAAGCACTTGACTACTCTTGTATCTAAAACTTAAATATCTAACCTGAATATCTTTCTAATTTGCACTAAAATATACATTTTACCAAATATTTTTATAAAATGAATTTTTTAAATGAAATTTCTATATGAGACTGAAAATAAAAATTGTGAACAAATTTTAAAGATATTACTTTTTCCTAATTCGTTGGCAATTTCTCAGGCAAAATTCTTTATTTCCAGACTATTCTATCATGCATCATTCTGCATTCAT
Source organism: Vollenhovia emeryi (assembly GCF_000949405.1). Classification (NCBI taxonomy): domain Eukaryota; kingdom Metazoa; phylum Arthropoda; class Insecta; order Hymenoptera; family Formicidae; genus Vollenhovia; species Vollenhovia emeryi. Next base: position 2,348,860 of record NW_011967240.1, on the reverse strand, counting down.
CGTCTTCGTAATTTTCCGTAGAGTTCTGCTCGATATTGGACGTAATATCGCTTCGCCGAGACTCGTTTTGTTGATTTTCCGCCTCCGTACTAGAGCAATTCCTACGATAGTTTCGCATGCGTGTACACGCGCGCTTTACGAACTTGTTGCCGCCGCTCTCTTAGGTACGTACCCGGCTTTCACACAAACGCGGAATGAGAATATTCTCCCGAGGGAAACAATCATGTGCCGAACTCGCGAAGTAGATCAATTAGACCAAGAATACCGGCACGTCTCCGCGGTCGCGAACGTGCCAGCGCGGAATATCACGAAGAACTGCAACAGAAGCTTGCCGTTTAAATAAAGTCGTACGGATCATTGCAATAAAACAAATCATTATTTAGATTTATAATATTATCGTACTTTCCACTTTGAAGAAATCTATCAGTTTTCTACCTCGAAACAGATTACAAGAAATTCGAACAGCGCATGCACCAGCAATACAATATTTGAATTAGTCGATGAAACATATGGCGCATATTTTTCAAAAAAAAAAGTTGACTCGTATGTTTCTTATTCGCAAAAGTTCTCACGCAGCATACGCCTTCGCCGCGTAACGCATAATAACATTTAGAGCGTACAACGGTGCATACACAGTCAAATTCACCAATAAAGTTTTTCGCCTAGATTTTTTCGAGATATCGCCTCTTGCGCTTTTTCCCAGAACTTCTTATCTCCGCGCGGTTTGCGATCCTCGTTCATTTTTCACGCTTCCCCGCGGTACGCGGTCTGTGTCGGCGTGTAAAATGCGCAATGTACGTGATCGCTGCACTCGGTCGCGACGCTTGTCGTTGTCTTTACGAACTTGTCGCGGCACTTAGCTGCGATGTGTTACGCACACCGCTGCACCGGTGAACTTTTGTCCCCGCGGGGTTACGTGCTCGCTAGACGATTCAATTAGGGTCGTTCCCCTGCTTTTGACACTTTGCTCGGCGAAGGAAAAGCGCGGGCGCCATACGCTCACCACGTTCTCCGCGAAACGTCACGCGACAGGTCGTCGTTGCACGCGAACGACATGTCGCCATCGTAATCACGAGTCATACACAGAGAAAAGTTTCGCGCCACATGGGGCTCCAGTTAATCTCTGCATCTCGAATCGACGGCCACGATATACGAAGGCGCTCGTGACGAGAGAAAATGTCAGGCGAGTATCTGACGAGGCTGTATCTTTAAAAGCCTCAAATTGTAAATTATACAATACGGTGCTTTATTTACTTTACATTATAATTGAAACAGTTTAAAGGAGAGCAAACCTACACGGAAAAAAGAATGCTGTATCAACAAGATCAGTGTAACAGACATAAAATCGTTGAAACAACATCAGTATTAATAAATAAGAAACGTCAGAGTGTTGTCTTAATAATCGGGACATTTAGTTCAATGCTTAAAATTAAAATCCATAGAAAATACAATTGAGTGAATTATGTATGTTTGTCGCAGCCCGTGACGTAAACGTTTAATTCAAGCAACTTTATTTTGCTTAATTCAACAGCATTCTTTTTCCGTGTACATAATGTCAAGCAACGTTCAACTTTTATTAATTTGTAAAAATAAATGCGGGTCCAAAATGTTTGTATTACCGTTTAATAAAATCCGCGTGCACGGCCAAAGCCTGATTTGTGAATCCTGATTTTTCGTACAGTGGCACCGTTTACTCAGATATGCCCGATGAACGTTAGAGTAATTCACTCAGAAGCCGAAAGTAATATTGAATTACTTTCCTACCTTGAAATACCAGAGGAGATAAATGTCGAATAATTTAAAGCGAAGTGCATTTTCGCGCCAAGTGTCAGCGATTCGCTATAGAAAGTTGCAATTGGCTGTTATTAAATTGCATGTTCTATCCAGTGAACGAGTGTTAATATTAGCATTTCCTAGATGCTTGGGTGAAGCTGTGTCTATATAGAGTGCAGTCTATGTACCGTCGTCGTCCGCCGGAGAAAATGGATAGTACATACGTTGAATATACCGCGCGAATATCTGCCTGGTATGAGCGTTCCATAAAATTGCTCTTAATTCATTATTAGCGCATGCTGAATCGTTTCGTGGCGGTTTGGTCCGCGACGGGATACGTCACTGAGATAAATCGAGAGAGAATTGCGCGCGGATCCCGAGGTCGGATCTATCAAAATATAATTGGCGCGGCTGTAATGAGCGATGCGCGAGGAACTTTACGCGGAAGAGATTGGAGAAGAATAACCCGCGCGGGAGGGGAAAAAAAGCCAGAGCGAGTTCCTGTCAAAGATCAACCGGCGTACAAGATGCACCGACAATGTAGTATCGTTATCGCGCCGCTGCGCACTTCTATCCACATTCCGCAGTTCTCGTGTTCCCAAATCCGTCGAATCTTCTATCGCGCGCACTCTCGAATTTCCGCTCGAGAGATAGAACGTGTCGGTCGAACACAAAAGGCGACTACGCGCAAACGATTTTGCACGTCGAACTCGGAAAATACCATCGCCGCCGCCGTCGCCGCCGCCGCCGCGCCGCCCCGCTCGCGTCGTTCGCGCTTTCTCGCCGGCGCGCGTTTTACGCGCGGTGACGAGGATGCGATTTTTTTTCAAATTGGCTGGACCGCGGCACGACGACGGCACATTTTTCGAGCCGCGAGCCTCGCCGAAAATACGCGCGCCGCGATTTGCGGTGGTAAAGCACGGGCCGCGTCGACGCGCACAGCCCCGGCCCTTTTTTCGCCGGATGCGCGCGATACGGCTGTCAAACGAAAATGTCGAACGACGGCGGTGCGCCGCGGCTTGAAAAACTGGCGCCGATAATAACGGGGACGCAGCGCAGTCGAGATAAAGCGGGTGGTCGACCCGGCTGCGCGCATTCCCGGCGTCGCATCGATTTTTGGCTCCCTTCTACCCCGGACCATTTTCGGGGCCGTCATCAATCCCGAAACAAATGATTCGATCTTGCGCGCGCACGTGCGAGGGAAGGGCCGGAAATTTTTACCTCTCGAGCGTTTCTGGGACGGGTAAATTTTCTTTCCAAAATCCAGTTTCGTGGTCCAACTGAACAAAAAAAAACCCGTCTCGCAAAGCTGCCCTTTGTTGAAATAACGAGAGTAAAAGGTTCAAGCGCTTTCATGACGCGTATGTCCTCCGGAAACAGAAGAAATTCTCATGACGTGCTTTTGATGAAATTGTGCAGCACGAATACTCGAAGATTTTTGTATTTCTTAACGAAGCGACTTTATAATAAAACAAATTAATCGGTTATATTGTAAATAATAATAAATTAATATATTAAAATAGCTAATGAATAAATGTATTGAAAGTAGAGGCTTAATAAGTTTTAAACTCGATTGCGATAATATTGAGAAGGTTAATTCTTAATTAACGCTGTACGAAAAGACAATGAAAATATAACGTTCGTACGTAAAGCGGGGAAAAAACGTTTGTTCTTTAAATGCGAATTCCACGTTCCAATATATTGCGTCCATAATATCGCGGCATTAAATTCTCACAAGTGACGTGCGTGATTGTATCCCGCACGGAAAACGTCGCGATACAATACCGGCGATAACGTATCTTTGCATTCGTACTTTGAATCGTGGCGCGATCACGAATTCGTGTTGATTCCGAGCGAGTGATTGCCCCTGCACTACTTCTTTCCTCTTTCCACCCGGTCCTTTGAAAGTCATTGTCCCTCCGCGATTGCACGCAATCCTTCGATCTCTATAGACCCGAGTATTGCCGAGTGGTTCAAGTGACATTTATACACCGACGACTATTCGAAGTTAGTGAGCTATTCTAGCGGCGCAACGGTGATCAATAGACAATCTGACGCAGCATGTATCGAAATCAGAGTAATTACACGGCTGCGATATATAGGGCAGCATTAATCCTGCGCCTCGCTGTGTATCGCAATGCAGCTTGAAGGTCCAATTAATAGTTAATTAACGTAAGGTGCGCGGTCATGAGAAGCACCGTCCGAGGAAGAATTGCACGACGAATTGCAAGTTGAATGCGACTTACTAATAGCGTGGCAAAAAAAAAACAAGTTACTTTCGCTCTGCCTTTTTTCATTTTTGTTTAAATTTTTTCAGTTTATTTGTATATTGAAACGCTCTCTTCCTTATCTTTGGAAATATTGAAATATATTCGTCGGATTTTCAAAGCGGCACTTCTCGATTCTTACAGCGATTTTAAGTCCATGGGGATTGAAACGTTGGAAAGAATTTACAACGTCTTTTGTTATTCTTTTCCTATTTTTCGTTTTTTTTAATAATTAAATGCGTGTCCATTATTTTTACTTATAAGGATAAACATCGAAAGATACTATTATTATCTAATTTGTTTAATTAAACGCTATTTTTAAACCCGCATTAATCTAATTTCATTATATAATAATCATTCCATTCATATTTAACTCTACATAAAAAATGTATTCATGCCGCGTTTCCATTTCGACAACTTTGTCAAAGTTTAAATATAGTTCGCAATTATTAGCTCCTAATAACATGTCTGGAGAATGTACGTCAAAGCTGGTTTAACCCACCACTTTAACGGCGACGATAGGCGTCAAGAGAAATTCGCGTGGGAAAGGCGGAAGCAATGAGATCGTAATCTGCTTCGTCGGCAATGGCGCAGTAAGCTCGAGAAAAGATTCGATACGAATGACTGATCGGGAAACAATTTCCACACGTGCGACGTTACACGGCGTGGGCGCGTCCGCCCTCCGCGGTGATGGCATCGCGCCGCGCATTTACCCCAAAATAGCCACTTAAGACGGCCTGACGCCACACGGGAGTAACTCTCGTGTGGTCTTTTTCCGCATCCCTTTACGTGGTCACCTGTGACGTAATCGGCTTACGCTACCTCTCGTTCGAAATACAGAATGATTCAAAAGCAGCTGTAAATCACAAAGTGATATTATCGGTTATTGAAATCGAAACTGATTGATCCTGATTGAAACAAGAAAATCATTATTATTTTCCGTAACAAAAACGTAAAACTGCCACATCTTTGGCCGGATTGGCCGGACAATTGCCGGAACTTTTTCGAGAAAACAAGATCAAGCTCTTATTATATCAAGATCTAATTAATTATATCACAATTCTGAAACTAAACTACTAACGTCAAGAGATTTGGAATTCTGGCTTTTTCCCCTTTCTCTTTCATCTTTTAAGTTACACGAAGCAAGGATTAAATATTGATACCCGCGTAAAGGAACGTCAAAGTGAACTTACACGCCTTCACGTACGAATTACAAAGCGTACAGACGCTGGCACCTCACATTTATAAAACACGAAATGTTTTATACAATTAAAAGTTCTGCTTTACTAAAATACCTATAATTATTAAAACTAATTATCTTTATGTATCTTTTGATCAATAACAGTAGTTGCTATTGTGACAAATAGATGTAAAGAATGTTATCCCCGCAGATTTATATGTAGAATTAAGATACACATTAATATGAATTATATTTCTCGCGATGAAACTGATATTTCCTCTCTCCGAAGCATCGAATTTTTCTTCTGAATCATCCTGTACGCGTGCGCCAATTTAATGCATTTGAAAGTCGGTTTTGTGGCGAGCAGGCTCAAAGCGTGCACGCGATGACGCAAAGCAGGCTTCATCTCGGTCGATTTTAAAAGCAATATGTGGTGTTCGAGCACGACGAAAACTTTTTAATCTTTTTACTATTTTGTTTATTTATTTAAAAGGGACGTTGTAAATAAAATCTTACTATGTCATATTATAATAATCGTATTATTATTGAAAGAGCCGCGTATCGCGAGCATTTCACGTAATAAAACAAAAGAATTAGATGAACACGTATCGTTTTGCACTTGCAATCTCGAGGAGAGAATTATGCACTGCACTTTACCGAAAGGCGGGACCCACGAATTTATCACATCGTCTAATTTTTATATAACTTGGATTTATAATGTCAGATATTATCTATCAGACGCCACGCACACGTTAAAGCATCGACGGCGGTAACGTATATAAATCTAGAATCATCCGCAGCTGGAAACTTTCGTTCGATAAACGTTATCATGAATAATAGACGTAGGAAACTTATCCAAACTGCATTACCACAGAATGCTATTAGACGAAGTTTGATAGTTACTTCTTCCCGGTAGATTCTGCCGATTATTCAAGTCATTAGAAACACGAGTCCGAGCTAAACAAAAAAATCATCCACCACGGGAAAACAATTACAGATTTATAATAACATCTACGGTCGAAAATCATATTAGACGTAACCAGCGATAAGCCACCATGTGTCTCGTACGTAATGTCTCAGAGCGACGTGTGATAAATGTCTCTTTTATTCGTTCCTGCCGTGTTCCGTTAACGGAATCGCAGCCGCGTGACTTTATAGTTAGATTTGCATCGACAGCGCGAGCATCGCTAAGGAGTCATCACGACCGTTCTCCAAGCGGCTTAACGAGCAAATACACGACATGGCGGAAACGACCCGCATCCTTGTCGCAGCCAGGAAATCTTGACAGATCCTTTTACGGGTCTGTATATCACGTATCCCAGTGGGGGCGGGCATCCACAGCAAGAGCGGTAACGGCAGCAGCGGCACCGGCGGCAGCAGCAGCAGCAGCAGTAGCAGCAGCAGTAGCAGGCTGCTGAGACCCAGTCTGTCGCGCGTGCCATAAAATACGGCGTCGATCGTACGTGTTGCCGCACACGACTATACGTGACCAGGTCCGCACATCGATTCCGGCTGCGCGGGAATCGATATAACGATACCACCGCGTCTAACGATCTCTCTAGGCGCGCAGAGGTAGAGGACATGACTAGACGCGGCAACCCGAAATCCAGCAAACAGCTCAATAATTTCGCGGACAGTGCAATCGTCGTGGTATCGTCTAATCATCGCGATGCACTCGACCAGCCGGAATGCCGCATGATATACAGCGACGTCCTAAGGACGCGTCTGGACACCGACACACATGGCGCACATCCAAGTTGAGATAATCACCAAGGAAGCGTAATCTAATCGCGCGCCGTTCTCAAGACAGGTCCCTTGTCCGGCCTATAAGCTATATAATTGCGGGTCTCGTCGTGCGATCGATGCCGCTAATAGAAATACTGACGGTATCGCCGTTACTGACAGTATCGATCGCGCACAGATGAGACGTGCCTTGTCATTAAAGTAAAATGATGCGCTCTCTCAAAATAGATGCAGCGCAACTGGGTCAAGACTCGATTTCCACCAGTTATGCAACAACGTCAACTCTTAGACGTTTAATGAACGTGCCGGGAGATGATCAGACGAGCATAAGTCTGCGTGGTTTCAAAATGTTATTAACAATACCGATTATTTTAATACAATTCACATTTCTGACACCAGGAATGTATGCTTCATCTCTCTCTTGTTTCTTTTCTTCGGTAAGAAGCAAAAGTTAATTACTTAATCGACATTTCTCAATTAATATATATATTAATGTCGCATATAAGCATCTATAGTAGGATTTAAGGGGATCCTTCAGCCATCTTTTTTACCGACACAGTCAAATATAGTTTTGCGCTTGTAATTCTTTTTATTAGCTTTTATGCACAAAATAATACCAGGATAAGTTGCAGACCGTATAGCAGAACATTTTCATACTTAAAACACTCAGTTCAGAAGTCGGATAAAAAAGACATTGGTATTTGAAAGTTTCAATTCATAGTTTTGAAATTGGCTTTATAAAATTGCAAAATTCTTCCACACGATTAAAGTATACGCATAAAGACAAAACCAGGGACAGTCGTACGTGATTGGGTTAGCTAACTTCAATCATTTATAAAGTGTTATTTTTAATTTCTCTTCTTTTTTTATATAAAGTCGACCGATCCTCTTAATTGTGCCAAATATTTCATAATAATGAAAGAATTTATTGACTATTAAAGTTGAAGATTTATGACGAGGGGAAAGATCTCCCGTTTCACATGATGCACTTCTTACGGAACACATAAAAATTGGGCTGTATTGTAACGGTGATGTATCGATATATCTGTATCTGTATCAAACCGGAAGACGCCGACGGCGACGTTTTCGCAGAAAGAACTCCACGCTAGGGGTTATCATATCCCTCACTTTTCGTCGTGACGTCTATATACGCTTCGTATATTATATGATAGAAATTGCCATCTATCCCTGTTCGCGTACCATTTTATGATCGAAACTATCCTGCTCTTAGCTACCGCTCGCGCACTAACCGCGCGGCTTGCGTCATCTCTCTTCAACAGTGAATGCAGCTGTGAGCCAAAGATTTTTACGTCCGTCGATATCACGGACAATCGCAAGAACCGCGAGACCCGCTTTGCGGAATCTCGCTGACCAGCGGACATTTCTAAAACGGCTTCTTCTTCGTCGCGTCACCAGCAGGAAATTCGGAGGATAAAATCGGGACGATTGTAAGAGTTCCGGGACATCTCGAAATATCCTGCTTATAAAAGTTGCCATCTAACGGGAAATAAAAATCGCTCTAACGATTTTGCCGTAATATTTTAAATAAAGGCGGGATCGCGACTGTAAACCGCGAGACACCGGGCAATCGTTGCTACGTTTTTATTACCGAATTTACGGCGATTAAAACTGGTTTCGCGGCAAATGTTAGTCGTTAGGAGACCGGTTTGTTTGTTATTTACGTTGTGCGCGCGACGCGAAATGAGTTCGCTGGCTGAAAGTCACAATCGCGCCGCAGACACTTCGTCAGCCGTTTTCTCAAGCTTCCTTCCTTGTCATTTACTTACGCCTTTGAAATACTTCATTAAGTACTTCGACGCTGTAGTAATTACCTGACCATACTGACTAACGTTCAACTTTCCCATTCCTTCCCTCCTCTATCTCATCTACCTCGCCCCATTCTTCGACCCTTTCCTCTTTCGCGCATCGCGACCCACTTTCCCGGAAACATTAGAATTAGCCGTGAAATTAGCATATTCAGAAGTTTCGCAGTTTAACGGATGAGTCCCACAACGCGCCGAGTTGAGCAACCTATTATCAAGCCGAACGGACGTCTTAAAGCAGCTCGTACAAACAATGTAGCCACGTCGTCGTGTCTTCCGAGCAAAAATCTCGCCAAGCTCGGTAGATGTTGATTGGACGAGCCGAGTTCGCGTAAAGTTTGCGAGCGAGAGAGCAGAAATGAAAGCGCCCGTTACAGTTCAACGCTAATGCCAGGGAGATTATCGAGCTCGTAATCGGCTGGGACAGACGCAGTGGTAGAACTCGAGATTAAGCAGACGCCACGGTGCAGACGATCATACCACGAGCTAGTTGTCCAAAAATGAGAGTCGCGCTAAAGTAGCGATGTTTCTATTCTAATTTCCAATCTCTTTTTCGCGATTTAAACTTTTAACCCAAGTTAAATTGCGTTATATTTTATGTTGGCTACGGCGAACTTCATTCATTCGTCAAAGTTTCGAGGGTCACAAAATTTCATCTCTTGTTAAGAGTATAAATTCGAAACAAACTTATAATAATAATAATTTGCCAAGATTGAATCGGAAATAACGCAGTGATTACGTAATAATTTGTTAAATTTCAGTTAAATTAAGCTTATTCTTACTTTCATTGCATTTAAATAGAAGAGTAATAGCAACCATGAGAAGCGAAAAGAAAAGGAAATAAATGCACACGTACCGTAGACAAAGAGTATTAATTGTAGAATGTTAGAAATAAGAATATAGAAAAGATACAGAAAAGAAGCGGCACGAATGTCAGTAATAACATCCAATCGGTTTAACGTTTTCAAATTAGCATATAAAATTGGACAATTACTATACATCTAGAATCTTCATATCCGCGATATTCATAATTAAGCCAGCGGCAAACGATACTATTTTTCTTACTGGATTGCTTACGAGAGCCAATCAGGATTTAGTCTTAAGTCACCCGATCGAAAACTCTGCATCCGTATTGGCTCTCGTGAGCAATCCAGTAGGAAAAATAGTCTCGTGTGCCGTTGGCTTTACTAATAACAAATTAGAAAAAGATTGAACGAAGCTGAAAATATAGTAATAAGAGCTAATAACTTAATCGATACTTCGTTCATGATATATTGTACTCCACAAATAAAACAGCTAGGTGCTTTACTGTGTTAGTGAAGTTTTTGTAAAAAAACAAGGCTTCATTAATATAATAGATAGTTTTAGAAACTATTAAAAGATTCGCAGAACAAAACATAAAAAAACTTTCATTATTCCGTTAAAGAATAAATAAGCGATTCCCCCACACGCCGTGATTTTGATTCTTTGACGTTTCTTCGTTGTTAATTAAATATCAACGTCGGCGAAGGCAACTTCTTCCTTCTGTCGCGAGAGGAAAAGTTGGAATATTATTTATTCAACGCCTACTTTTTCCAGCGGAAATGCTTGTATGACTTTGACTGTCAATCAGCTGAAACGCTCTGAATTACTTGTGCCCTGTCCAGAAGTTACACTTATTTTATTGGCAAGTCTTCGAAGTGGCGAAACTTTTGTTCCGTATCGACTATTTTTCACAATATATTTTCCTAGCTCCGCTATACAAAAATATGGTGATTTGGTTTAGAAAGTAAACTTACGAGATCAAGAAAATAGTATAAAACTATTAGATATAAATTAAAACGAATTTCTTATTTCAACACATTGTATAAAATATTCGCGGTAAAAGAGATCCGTGATAATTGAAGACAAAAAGTTGCGCGTATATAATTACTAGATGAACAGCTACGAGCGAATTCATTTTCTTGGGGCTACCGACCCGAGCTCTTTTGGCGTCAGCTGGACCGGCTGACAATGAAAGACCGATCGTCAAAATTGCAATCCACCCTCGACGCTATGATCGAGCGGTGGAAATCGCTGCTTCTTCGCCAAGTACAATTAGCGGTAACTGTCGACGAGTTAAACTTGTAATTAAACTTCTTCTTTAATCGTCCTATGTGATTGGGGCTGTCAGTCGAAAGCAGATTTCGCCACTCATGAGAACTGCGCTCCCGCTGCGATGGGAATTAGTGTGCACCCGTTCAACTTTGAATCCGGCATCTCATTTTGGAAGATACTAACGTTTCGCAATGGAAACTTCACAGATAGAGCAGTCAAAGATAATGAACTACGATAATGAAGGCGTTAAAAGGACACTTGATACTTAATAAACTTGATCGTAATTAATCAAAAAAGCGCTTTGTGATGGAATCGATTGAGATTTACTCGAACGAAGCAAGCTGTTTATAAAATTAGACGTATTTATCGACGGAATCGAGAACTTTCAGCTACACAACAGAATCAATAGATGCAAGAAGGAACGTATATTAATACGATGAAAACTATGCGAAGGGACTTTAAAGCTATGGAAAACTGAGCTAAAATCTTTTCAATGCTACGATCGGAAAACTTTAATTGTAAGTCCAATTTCAATAGATATCAATTAAAGCTATTATTCACGAGTGCATTTCACAAAGTGTCGTGTCTAAACTTTCAATAAGAAACGCTATCAAGTTACAGGATCTTAAAGAATTTTACGCGACACTAGACGCTCTGCAAGATACGTAAAATCATTAATTACTAGCTTTTTCCAATTTATTATTCTAGGTATCTCTGTAATCATCTACTCTTTAAAAACCTTGATTTAATCCGACATACGTCGATCAACGAGTGGGGCGTACTGGCGCAATTTTATTTATCCTCATTCGCTTTGCTTGAGTTCCGATGGATTTTTCCGTAACGATACCCCGAAGCAATCGCCCGTGATCATTTATAATTGAAAAGCGGTAGTGCGCACTTCTCTATTGTTGTAAAAGAGTGCACGGAAGTGATCGGATTAACTTCCATTTTTACTTTGCTGGTATCTCGATTCTCGATGACAGCACTCTGCCGCTGCTTCAAATCGTTGCTTGTTTTTCGAAAAAATCCAGATTTCATGGAAATTCGTGTCACTCTTGTTATGCCGCGGAGATTTCGCGCACATGCCAACTTCATGTGAACTATGAAAGTCCAAATTTTTCCGACTCCGTCCTCCGTACTCCGATTTTATCGTATACGTTCCGGGCTACCCGAATTTGTCACTGCATTTTTCTTCATTCCGCACGGTTTTGTATGTTTCTATCGTGTTTTACGTCGCGCGCTTCTAGTACGTTTTACACTTTTACGCATCTATCGGAATGCCGTGTGTACACGCTGATTACGGTGCCGATTCTGCAGTAGCTTTTCAGAAACATTTACCAAGAACAGGCCAAGTAGAGTCAATAGGTTCAGGCGTGAAGGAGCAATTGACGATATTGGATCAAGTAGTGAATTAGTTTGTCGAGTTCGAGCGCGGTACATAATTGAGTCTAACTTGGTGGTGAAGTCTGTCAGGAGGCCGAAACTCTGCCTAATGGCAGTATAGACGTCGTATAGCCTTCATGGTGAGTAATGGCTAAATCTATTGCGCCTACATGTGACTCGGCAGTCGCGTCGCGGAGTTGATTGAGTGTTATTAAACTTTCGACTTAAAGAAATATTATAGTAACGAATAATAGTAATGAGGGAATATCTCAATTTAACCTAAGCAGCCGCGAAACTTAAGATTAAATGCTTTACAAGAAACTTGCAGCATACGGAGTTGTGAAAATTAATAGATTAAAGCGGAGGAATTGCTTTCATTTATTCTCTTAATTTTCTTAAACAGAATTACTTTCTGATGCAATAGCATAAAGAAATAAAATGTTACAGTACGGAACAACTGTAATATACTGCGTTTTACCGAGAAAAAAAAGTGCACAATATTCAGTTTTAGTGATAAAATATTTTATGTCGCATTATATTTTTTCCTTAGAACAAAATCGTGCTGTAAACCAACGCGTACGATTACCGTTACAGATACTCAGTCCCCATTTATATTATATCGCTGCCTAGTATCCCCGTGTAAGGGCAGTTCACTTCTTTAGAGATAAATTTTCAACCGCGCGAGGGAACGCCGTGTCACGGTATGGAACGACGTCGGTTCGAACGGCGTTATCCTTTCAAAAACTACGACGTCCTCGTTACCTTCCCATCAATCCGATCGTAAAATGAGATCCGCTTCGACACCATTTTTCCGGAGAACGCCGCCATTCGGCTGCCCATTGTGCCAGGGACTGCGGGCACGATCGAGGATCTCCCAAACGTCATCTCGAATCCCGAAACGCGCGACAGCCCTACGGGCGCAGTGCCCGGGACCTGAGTTTTCTCACGTACGTGACGACATTCTGGGACATTTCGTGGTAATTTCATTGGCCGAGGTACGAGGCTGGCTGGGCTCGTCGTTGCCGGGTTCGCGAACGCATCGTCTCCTTTAATATTTCCTGCTTTTTGTCCAGAGGGTTATCCGACTCTCCGTACCCCGTCCCTTTTTTTTTACTAGCTGTACAACTCATTATGTTGTCAAGATGCGTAGTCTAGCGCACAAACATGCGACTCCGACTTCGTAACTAATCCTTTGTCGAGATACGGGGAATTTGACAAAATTAATGGTACAAGGGGAATTCGCATAGAATAACATTACTGCAGAAATTATATAAGCCGCTACATTATTAATTTACATAAAAAAATATAAACTATAAATAGAAAAAATTTACTAAATGTCAATCGCAATATTTTTGGTTCGAATAAACTCTTTATATTTAAAAAAAAATTACTTTTATACGTATACTACGTTATGTACGTTTTATGTACGCACATATGTATGTGTATGTACATGTGAAATATTGATCGAAAGTTGGTCGCGTCACTGCGTGCTGCTATACCACTGCTTTTCCAAGCCTGCAGTCGCGCGGCGGCTCCCACGAAATTCAAAAGTCGATATATCGAAGTAGTAACAAGCGGCTCCCTCGTGATGCAGACTGGTGTCTCTAAGGACATCTCTTCCCACGTTTGCTCTCCCTCGCCCCTCCTCTTTCTTCCCAATTTCCGCGGTCTCGTGGACCTCACCAGGGATATCTACCAGCAATAAAAGTGCGACGTACTAACTTCTGTTCGTCTTAAAAGTGCGGTCGGAGGATTTTATGGAGCGACGAGGGTCAGCGGGATGGGTGACGAGGGTTAGTACTTTCGCCAGGGGCGGCGCCCCTTTAAACACGACGGGAAATCTTGTTTCGCACAATGCCACGAAGATTTGCGGCCGCGAAAGACGGTGAGAGAGAAAGAGAGGGAGAGAGAGAAGGGCCCGTGTTCCGGAAAATTATGGTGACCGCGGGAAACGAACACGCGCGATTTATGTTGAACATTCGTGCGCAGCATCTCCGTTGCCCACTGATTACTCGGGGAAGGAACGAGACAGAAAGACTCGGCGAATTGGAAGAGAAATTATAATGCGGGATACACGCTTCCTACGCGACGCTGTCGCACGGAGTGTTTCGTCGAATGCGAAACCCGTCCGCGGCGATGTATGCATTCTATCCCGCACGAGTAAAATACAGTGTAAACGAAGCTCATATATCGTAGTTGAATTTTTCACTGCATTACACATATCTCCATTCGCATTACAATCTGTAAATTAATTTACACGACACACGTTTTATTTTCAAAGATCCGAGATAAACTCGTACGTAAATATTTGCGTGTGCGCCAAGAAAAGTTTTATTCAGGTTAAACAAATGAGATACGTTGAGATCATATTTCTTTGAATCTACTAAATTTTTATTCGCTTCTACTAAAACATTTGCCAGATTTGAAAAAAATAGATGTGAATTCTCTTAGAAATTTCAGTCTCGATCAAATAAAATTTTGGTTAAGGTAAAGAAATCATTTCTTTGAAATTAAATAAAAGTCTAGTAAGGTTAGAGTTCAAACAAATTTTTTTCTGAGTGTGTCGCAAATAAACAAAAAGTATACATGTTGAAATTGATCTGTGCTTCAAAGTGTTTGTTAGCAATAAAGAAAAGATCATCTTGTTTTTATTGTCGCATCAGACAGATTCATGTATGCGTCGTGCTCTGCAAGTTGCATGGTGCATCGATATATTCATAAAAAATTCAATCCACCTGTCACTTCGAGCTGGGTTTACGATCGTGCGACAAGGAGTCGCTCTAGAAACGGAGAGAAGAACGTTCTCTCAGCGACTATGGAAAAAAGTCCATTGGTATTTGCTTTCACTCGCTGCAGAAATCTTGTTTACCTCGTGTCGCGTGATACACGTGCAGCTGGTGACTTGTTTTGCCGGATGTAACAATTTTCCTTGTTCAAACAGATGCGAAAGCCGCCCCGTTCTGTCATATCACTCGTCCATGACGTTTCAGTTATTAAATATACTCGCGAGTTGCGTGATCGACGTTTTTCACGTTACACTGACGTTCACCATTACGACAGAGAGCCAAATAAAAACGGAGGACGAAAATAAAGATTGCATTAGCTATTTACAGTTCGATATATGCATGTGTACTCATTCGTATTGAGCGCATCAAATCAATTAAAACCTTTAAACTGTAACGGAAAGAGTATATGCGACTAAAAAAATTTACCATGAAAATAATCTACCAAATATCCTGCTCACGCTATTTATAATATATTTCTATATATTTCTATCTACTGTACAAATTTATCTATCGATGTCCTGCTCTTATGGAAACAATTTTATAATATCAAATAATTCTATATATTCCTACTATACAAGTTTATAAATTTTTTTATTTATATAGCATATAAAGAGGAAGAATAAAAGAACAATAATGTACGTGTATTTTTATATGTCTGAGATTTCCACAAAGCGATCGTGATGCAAATCTGAGGCCAAGGTCCTCTTCAGGACTGTAGAGCCGCAGAATAAGGAGAAGAGCGTGGTGCAAGTCCTATCTGACTTTCCTCGAGGATTACGTTAAATTGCTTTTGTAATTATATTAATCTCATAGGACGTAAAATAACGATCTCTCCTACACCTCTCACCAATTTGGTCTTGTACATCGAAACAAAACACAAAGGTGTTTTTTACAAAAATATACCATCGTCCCAGCAAATGCGAAACTTCTAATTCAATGGGTAGTTAGAGCACAGAAATGACAGTATCCATTGGGACTTGAAAGTAATTCAATCGCGGACAACCCACCCCGTAATGTTGTTTCTGCACGTTTCTTTGAACTGTCCGCACGGAGGACTTTCAGAAACTAATTAGTAAACGGCGAGTCAAAACGATCGTTTAACTTTGTAACAACGTGAAACCGGCGAATCTTATAATTAACTGCCGTCGCTTCTCGCTGGCGTATCTCAAATAAAATTTGCTATGATGACGGAGAATTTCGTAGCCCAGGCCTCAACTTCGAAATCCTCTCATTGTTGTATGGAGCATCCATATTAAATTATATTACCATTATATAAATGATTAAAAATAATACAACGATTTTCTCATAAAGCAGACACGTTTTCAGGCAACGTTGTTTACAGTAATTTCACAAAATATTATCTGTCAGCATATTAATAATATAATTATTGTACCATTGCGTGTTTTATCTTTAAAATGTAATTTGTGTAAGCGCACAGAATAATGTTAAATCATTTAACTTTTAATTTAAATACTTTTTATAATCACAGATGTCAATGAAATATTATGAGTATAATTATGCAGGGGAATTTGCATTTGCTTGAACAAAATTATTTTAATGCGTACTCTTCGAAGCGCAAACAAAATAAAGTGTAATACAAATAGATAGAAACAAGGTACAAACGAATTATATTATTAATTTTTCTCAATTTCAAGAATTAACTCGACAATGACTGGCAAATATATTTTAATTAATTACACGACGTTTTTATTTCTCATAAAGTTGGGCGACAAGTTTACATCGGTACACATAGAGAAGTGTATAAACTTAATGATCGACATTAATTTGTAATACAATAACGCGCAAATCCGTAAAATATTACTGAAATATTAATTGAAATTTTACACAGCTTACTATTATTTGCTCATAATTTTTTCAAATTCTTTTAAGATAATGTACTGTTGTATATTTGACGCAATTGTTTTATAAATCCATTACTTCACAATTTAAAAAAATTTTATTTGCCACAGATAAATTGTATCTATAAATATATACATATGACTTAGTGAATGCAAAATATATTTGAGAAAGTGATTGTGCGCATCGTATATACTTGAAGTATTCATAAACAATAAATTCCGTAATAAATAAAACAATAAATAAATTGTTTACTTATAATTGCCCTGCCGTTATCCGATGCTTTCCAAGCCTTCTTCACTCACAATCAGATCCTTCCTTGCTGTACAATTCACTCAATGCGGTTAATACAGTTTATGTATTACAGTTTATATCACTGGCGATCCGGCAATCTGTGTAATTACTCGGAATTATTATACATCCATCTCCCTTTTTACACGATTTTGCTAAAGAACGCGGTCTTTCAAAAATTGTAATCTTTCGTGCGTATGTACAGAACTTAATTTTCACTGCTAATGAAGTAATACAAATTTTTCAATCGATCCATGTCTCCCCACACTATTATGTTAACCCTTAAACTATTTTTCAATCACCGTTATAGCTGTAATCACATTTCAACGGCTGTCATTGTCAGTCATGACTTGATTATCATTCATACATTGTTCGTTGAGCCTTATTCCCTTCAAACTCATTGCCAGTCATGTAAATAGCTTTCAATACAAGACAACGTGTACACAGATTTTGCACGGTCTTTTCAAAATAATCTATCGCGTCAAACGAGAGTTGGGTGTATTTAATCCAAAAAGGATGGAGGGCAAATTATATTAAAATTCGCGAAGAATTAAAAACACGACGTACATTAGAAACAGTATACAAGAAATGACTATTATTGTAAAGAAAATGATGGTATTACCATTAATTCTTAATTTATCATTTTGACTACATCAAACGAACAATTTAAGTGTCAAAATATTTGCTTCGATAGTCATTATCACGACACGTTTAAGAATCGTTAACCGTAACTCGCGCGAGTTGCATGATAGATTGATAATCGTTCATCAATTATTCTCGAAGAACAAACACGTCTTCGCCTACCTGTCGCGACTACGGTCCGAGAAGCAATGCTTCGTAAACAGAATGTCTCGTGCCCACCCGAGTCTCGCCACGCGGAATAATAACGAAGCGCCCTCGTGTAAACACGACGCGCTGTATAACAAATACCAAACGTATATTTTGAAAATAATTACAGAGAAATCATTTCAGAGATTAAAACGTTGTTTTAAACATTTATTAAGAGTAACCTATTTCATTAATTTCATGGTTTACAAGCACAAATCAAAATAAATTAAATATTGAATAACGTATACGATTGTACGACAAAATCGCGTTACAGTAAAATAAAAAGTAAAACTTCATTAGGCAAAGCTTTGATATAAAGTAATTATTTTAATGTTCAAAATCACAATTTACAATATCATTATGGCTGAGTTAATCCAAAGTGGAATCTGCCCACATATAAATTTATTCGAAAGTCTGTTACCATGACATTTTGTGTAAAAATTAAAAAGCCACGACACATGCGTGTATAAATCGAAAAGAACATTTGCATCTTTCAGCATTCGAACGTCGCATCATCCCTGCATTTTTCAGCATTTGGGCATCGTATTAGAGATATATGTATCTAGTCTCAAGATGGTGGTCGAATTTCCTTGCAACATTACTTATGGTTAGGGGATCGAAATCCTGTGAAGGGATTCTTCGTTTTTCCGATCCTATTTTTATCTAGTATGAGAAGAGGATCACACATACGTATGTGCAGTTCTCATATACGATATTTTCCATTTTTGCACGAAAGTCTGAAGTCTAACAGTAATGACTGGTATTTAAAAAATGAAAAATGTAACAACAATTGTAAAACATTCGCTGATAGCGTAATAGTAATATTTTAGTTAAATTCTAACTCAAAATGAAATAATACGAAATTATCATCCGTATATAATTTAATATTATTATACATTATTGTATATGACGGTATTTTATATTACTATTATAGTTAAGTCATTATATTATTGTAACAATTATTGCAATTCTCAATTTTCTATTGTCAATCGACAGTGACATTAAATTTCCACCTAAACGTTAATCTTGATTTTACAGTCAAAGTCACTTTGCAGCATAGCAAATAATTTTTTTAATTTTATAAAACGAAGCTATACGCATGATTGCTGTCAAAAACACTCATATTCCACAATTAAAAGATCCGGGAAAAGGCTGAATTCGATCCGCCCGAGGGTGGTACAAGCACACGATATATGTTCACTGCATGCAGAAGCGCTGCACAATTTTGCCCTGTGCGTTCTGCGCTCCGCAAATTTTTCTTTGGCTTCCGAACGTCCCTCCGATCACGAAAAGTGGGACGCATGGGTCGAGGAGGGTTTTTATCTTCATAAGGGGTAGATTAAAAAATGGAGGAAAGAGAAAACAATGAACGCGAGCGAAATTGGATTGTTGTTTAATGCTCTTAGGTGTAACGCGTTATTTAAAGCGAAGAATAATCTGAACTGTCGATCGAACCGAATTTATATCAAAATTTACTGTTGAGAATTTAGCAAAGATTATCCGCTGTATAATTGTATCGCGCTTGATTGTTTCTTACATTTCGACTTTTGCGTTTCAAAATACGATCGGAGTTTACTCTTCCCACTTGTATCACGAGAGATCTTCGTAATTTGCTCAAATCTTTCTCGTTTGCAGAAAATATTTCGATGCGTAATTATCGGTCAGTAATTCAATAATTATTTCAATATACATTCTGATGAATTTTTTACGTTTTGCGAGATAATTCCGTCGTATAAACGTACATTTTAGCAGCTCTATTTATCTGATCGTATCTCATTAATGTTTCGATAATCACCGGATGGTTTATAAAGCGAAAAAGTAGCAGATTTTGAAAGGGATTTTGCATATTTTATAACAAAATGCTGGCAACGGATTCTTAATTATTCAAATTGAACGAGCGTAGCATATAATACTCCGGCAAGCAAGTTTTTAATTTGATCGAAAAATAACATCTATCATTATTAATCATGTGTAAATTAATTAATGTATGCGCAATTTCATGCACAAGGACTGTTTTTCCCGTAATTTCTCAAATTCCTTGACGTTAATGTTTTTACATTGTGCTTTATATATAAGTGTGTATATATGCATATACACACATTTTTATATCGTACACATGTGAACGCGAGTAGAAATATGCCACATTAATTTATAACTTTACAGTATGATATCGCATATTTCAACAAAATTTTTATGATGCGGTTGTTGTCACGTAAAACGCTATATAACACGAGATACTGGTGCAAAAGAATCGTTCCACATTTTAGATCCGCAAATATACGTGTGTGTATATAGAAAAAGGTAGCGTTCGCAACAGAAAAGTATTGAATGTTGTAGGATCGACATTTTTATGTCCAACACAATCATAATCCCGGGGCGACGCATCAAGGGTCTCTCTTCGCTCTCGTAACGATCTCTATTAGATTTTCCCAGAACGACTTCGTCTTTATACTCGTTCCGATCCTCGTGCAATGCGTTATCACGACGGTGCCCCGCTCCGTAGCCGCGCAAAATTACAGGAAAAAGAGATACGGAGCGAAACGCTCATTTCGTTAAAAGGCTGCGTCCGCATCTTGAGCTCTTCTTGTTCTTAATGGGTCACTCGATCCGCCTAGTGGAACGGAGCTCTGGGGTAAGAACTGCTTCGCAAACCGGCCTGTAACAAAGTGCTGCTCTCGTCTGAATCGCGGCGTGCATCCCGATTTCGTGTCATCCGCGATGCATCCCCGAGCTTTCCGCGCCTCGGTCGACCCGGTATCGTGCTCGACACGTACCCGCGATGAGTGCTTTCCGCGAAAGCTACTATGCACAAAGACCGTACTCGTGTCGGGGTAATTAAGGCTACCCGAACTGTGGGTATACGTATGTATGTAACAGAGTTGGTGTGAATTTGCAAATAAGTCTCTAATGAAACAATGTTTCATTTCTAATTTCGTATACAAAAAGATGACGCTCCATTTTTTTTCTATTAAAAACATACCGATATCAACGCGAGGGAAAGGCGAACTTTGAATTATTAGAATAACTTTTTCGACGTGACACATTATTTGTCTGTACGCGAGACGCAGCCTTTGTTACGTAATTATTTATGGATAATATTATAATGTTAATTTTTAATTGTAGCAACGTTGATCGTATTCTTTCTCCTATTATTTTTTGCCGCTGACGTATAGATGAAGTGGTAGCACGGAACTTTTCCAGCACGTTAAGATCTCCAAACGCGGAATACAAAGCCGGTACTCGCGCGAGTAATTAAAAAACTTGCCGCGCGTCGAAACAAGAGAAAGTTTGGACGGCCGAATCACCTAAATCATCAACGGTTCCATGAAGGCGAACGTGAAGAATAAACCTTCCAGAAAGGCAGCATTATCTTTTATTTCAACGGTATCCTGTATCCAGTCCTTAACCATTTTTTTTTTGCGGGTATCTTTCGCTATCTTTTTCACGGCGCATGAAAAACGACCTGAAAGTCTTCGCGAATCGCATAGAGATGAATGGGTTAAGCCATCTTTCGAGGGATAACTCCGGAACTTTCGTTCAATAAAGATTACTAAAGTTTTATTATTAACATCGTGCAATTCGGCTATCACAAAGGCGCCGTTTTACGGCCGTTGCACCGTTGCGCCGCGCATCTTTGAGGGAACAAAAGATGTTTTTCGCACACTCATTACGAAGTTGGAGATGACTTCCTAGATTTATGAACCCGCTCCGTGTTATACGGTACGCATATCAGCGCATTCTTCATGAATTCATTCAAATTCTTCCGTTTGCTACTCATACTCTTAAGAAAACATACAAATTGCCTACATTGTTGATACCCAACTTTCCTTTAATAAATTCTAGTGTCAATCAAATCGACGCGACTTTGAATAAGACAAATAACAGATTTTCTTACAATACCTTAACTTGCAAGAATCGATCCAGTTAAATTCGTAATGTGACAAATAACATCCTTACGATGTGCATGAGAATTTTCGGATTCACGCTAACCGGGAAAGACGCGAAGGATTACGGTGAATAAAATCAGGCTAAGTGCTCCGATTACAAAGTCGATTTCTAGAGGGCTTCTCTCGAACTTGGGCGCAGAAGAGGCTAAGCTGGGAGAAGAAGATCCAGGTCGCGGGATTGGCAGATCGATGGCGAGTCCGCGAGCGCGGTGTTTGCTTTTCGATCTACCCTCTCTCCGCCAACCCCACGAATCGAACGGGAGGAGTCCTCCACCTCTCGTGCGCGAAGCGCGCAACGTGCTCTTCCAAAAGGTGTCGTAGCTCGGCTCCCGGAGTCACCGGAGATGAATAGTCCCGCGAATAGCTCTCGAGATTTTCCGAAGCGGTCAGGTGACAAGTGCCGCGTATGGGTATCCGATTAATCCCACCGATATATCCGCAGCCGCGTTTCCTCCCCAGACGCGTTCGTTCGACCGACGACGCGGACAAAGCTCGGCGACTCGCCGAGGTGCCGGCCCCGCGATTTGTCAGACCCGGGATCGTTTCGCTCTCTCGGCGAGGCGAGGGAAAGAAACGACGTACGACGGGGTTCGCGATGTCGTCCGTAACGGTGGACGTCGTTTCGGGTTCCGCTTCGGGTTTCCCCAGGAGAAGGATCGTAGAAAGAAACGAGCGCGCTTTGTTACGAGCAACGTAACATTTTGCAGATTTTCGCCGTCGTATCCTGTGTGTTTCTGTGTACTTCCGACTTGTAGACAGTCGTGTTTATTAACCTCGATGCATTGTTGGTGGAAGTCGCACAATTTCTTATTCGAGTAATATATAATGTTGCGTATACACTGCAGATTGATTATTTGTAAGATTTTACTGAGAGTTTAACATGTTTTCAAAAATATATTATTTATGCCTCCTCGTATATGATGTCTCTATATTTAATTAAAGTAGAATTCAGGTGATTACATAAAAGTACCGATAGAGATGACAAAATTTCACCATCTCAAACAATCTGTACAAGGATAAAGGCAAAGGGAGATATATAATATATTCAAGATACTTTTCACCAACTAATTACGGTCATAATATCTTCAGCTACGAGAAGGAAACACGAACAGAATACCGTGATCCGGAAGTCACGTTACATCAAGCATACAGTCCCCCATAATAGCATGGCGATGATTTATCTCCCTGCACGGATGGATTTCCTCGGTTTTTCGCCGCGTATACTAAAGCGCCTAAAATTAATTTGGTCCGCGGCTATAGCGCTTTTCCTCGCCACCGTTGTTACGCCGGGGAGCAGTTTGTAGTACCGGACAAAAAGGGTCGGTCGGTTAGCCAGTGAGATTACCGGTAATCTTTATTTATAGGCGGCGTATTAGAGAGTCGCGCGGGCGCGCTAATTTCTTTAATTACGACGAGTGTAGGTCGTACGAGTCGAACGTATAATCCGCCGTTGCCAAAATCGCATTAATTACTCAACGATTATTTATAATTTCAGGGATTCGAATCTCGTCGCGCTAAATGAAGAATACAAAGTTGCAAACTCGTGCATAATGCGAGATTCCATACGACAGATCGTATGGGAATGCAGCAATGTTGCGATACAGCCTACGGGCACGTGCATTCGCATCGGACGAATATCGACAATTCGTATTATCACCTGCGTTGTAAGACAAGTGAGCCGGCACATGATTTTTGTCGTAATAAAGTTTTCCGTTATTAGCCGCAAGCGACATTATAGAAAATCGATGCGCAATACGTCCCGACATATCCGAATCCATTTATTGGGAACAGACAACGACGTGTTCACACGTGTTAACATCAAATCACCGGCCTCATTCCCAGAGGTTCTATTTCCTGCTCGGAAACAATCACGCCGCGCCGCCGTCGTCATCGTTACCCCTTTCCTCCAATTCCCAGCCACGTGTATCGATAACGTTGGTCCTCTTTTCCGTTTTCCATCGCGTAATAGGGGAGAATCACGTGTCACCGGTCCTTACACACGCTCCATCTGTGCTTCCGAGCCCGCACCCGGAACGGTTCACGTCAAAACCAGGGACTTACCCGCGTACATATTCCATTATACAATGGAAAAACAAGCGACGGGCTTCTGCACGTGACGTGGGAAAATAGGATTTATTAACTTCCGCGTAATCTTCTTCTCTGAAAGCGTATATCAATATGTATGAAACGTTGGCCGGCCAGCCGGTCAGACTATCGAGGAACAAGTAAAACTTATATCGCGACAAAATATTTTCGTATCAGAAACGTTCGTATATACTGTCGGGAATACTGTCGATATCCATTTATAGATAGTTTGAGCAAAGTTTCAAACAGCGTGTTTACGATATACACCGAGCAGTTAAAAATATTTATATCTTGTTAAAATTAAGAATTATGAATCAAATCGGTGATCGTAGAAAAAAATGAACATCGGTCTTTCTACATGCTTGTTTGTTTCCGTGGCGAAGTTGATATTTTTCAAGAATTAAGTGAGAAATAATGTAGCAATTGGCACTTCAACAACGTTACGATATAATTGGCACTTTTCTAAACGAGAACGCGTTCTGTCTTTAAACGCTCCATTTAATTTCGACGGGTGAATTTTTTCGCCCAGTTGGATTTATCGCGGGGAAAATAATTCGCCGAGATTATAGGCCATCATCATCATCCATCATCTCTGACAGCTTTCTGGTTTGACTTTATTTCGCTGTTCTCCAATACGACATTTCGATTCCGAGCGTGCTGAATACTTCGACATGATATATATAGCGCCTTCCACCACTACATTTTTAAAAATTCCATCCGTGCTAAAATTGCGACCGAAGGGAGCACATGAATTAATTACGCGCTGGTCGATAGCAGCACCGTCGTTGTCCCATAAATGAAACGCAACGAAGACCAAATTTAATGAAATCATGCTGTATGGCTCAATCGATTGTTTCAATATCGATTATGTCGCTTTGTTCCAAATATAAAATGCTTACATTGAACTTTGAAAGCGTATCCCCTAATAAATTTCAACCTTCGATCACGAAGGATTCCATTGGATATCTTGCACCGCAGTGTTATTTTTAATTTTCTGCTGTAAATATTTTAGTAATTAAGCTCCAAATGGTATCATAACGAAATATAGTCGTTATAGTCGTCTAGAATAGAAAAGTTTCTTCCGCACGTTGTCGAAATCGCAACTGTGTCAATGATGATTTTTAGTGTAAATTAACAATAGTAGTATCAGCCAACACGATAGCAAATCGGCGAGATAGCGTTAGCTCGCGTGAAGGAAAACGGTGTAGAACGTGGGAGATGCCGCGTGTTCGCATGATCATCCCCGCCAGCCGACGCGAACGCTCGAGCTAATCGCGCGCTGCAAATGAGCTGTTTAGTTTTCCGGCCCGATTACGTGTCAGTCCAGGCGGTGATAACGTTTGTATAGATTCTCCCTTCGTACGTCCCTCCGTGCTGCGCCGTGAATGCGCGGAATAGTGTGGATTCCGGGGATTTCCTGCGCGTGTCGTCGTTAAATTCAGCCGTGAAATTGCGGCGCAACCTTTAGTCTCGTTACCAAGCTGTCAGAGACAAATCTTGCAATTTAGGTCAACGTGGTCAAAATCGGGTCGCCCCTCCACTTAGAGCCGATCTCACCGCATCACAGCCGTTAGATATTTTATGGCGGATTATTCTTGCGGTGTTGCGATCCGATTCCTTCAAATTCCTTCGACACAGCGTTGGGTGTACTTCATCGTATTGCTCGTTTTACCTCGCATATTCAAGATTATTCGCGAACGCGGATTCAAGATCGATATAACGCAAAAATTTTTTAATGTCATGAATCAGAGAAAATTCCACAATCACTTTTTTCAACAGATTTATATATCGCGTAGGTCCTGTTAAATTTGTATGAATAAATTTTTACTGTATCACATTAAAATATAAAGAAAAGTAAAAAAGTACAATTTAATTAATTACTGTGAATTTACTTTGGGGAGTAGCAGAGTTCTTCTAATACATATATTATTTTTTATAATAGCATGTATCAGGATGCAACCTTCTAAGAAAAATAACTTACTTAATTTAAATGAAAATTATTTTTGAAGAATAAAGATAATTTTGGAAAGAGTACTCATACATCGATAACATCTGATACATTCAATCTGTTGTGCCTGGGGCAAAGAATATTGAGGAAAACGGAAAGAAAATGCATAATAAAAGTATACGTGTTGCAACACGGAGATACACGCTACTTTCGTATCGATCACACTCGGAGTCGAGTCTGGTACACGTAACTGCACTTTCCGCGCAAGAACCGTTTGCCATTTTACCGGGTACTTCAATCACATTTACAAATATCGATGTGACAACATTCCCCAAAGCTCTAATAAACTTTCGTGCCTGTGATATTGCCGATGAAAATCCCAGCTTGATTTGTCTGCCTCTCTTTGCGCTCGTATTGGCCCGTCGACGATTCTCGAATTGCGCGTGGCGTAATGAAAATCCGATTAACTCTCACACAATTATTCCTCTCGATGCAATTATAAGCGATTCTCGTTTTACTATCTGCGTTACGATGAAATGTATTCTTCGAATCCGCGATATTTATATACCCATTTACCTCAGAAATATCGCCGCATAATTTTATATACGATATCATTTTGATTTTACCAGTGACATAATGATGTGTGCCAATGAAATGAATCGTAGTTAATCGGTAACGTTATAAAAATATGCATACAACAGGAACAGGTTAATCACTGCTAATTACTACGTTAAAAGATAAATCAATCTAAAAATATATAGGGCAGCTGTGTGCATGCGTTTGTAATTTGCGCAAAAAGCATAAAATAATGAAACGCGAAGTATGTATTACATAAATAAATACGAACTTATGTGATATAACGGCTCGAAAATACAATAGCTCGAAAACAAATATCGTGTGTGATACCGAGAACTTTATTTAAAATTACAACGCGGAGAGTCGCAGGAATTAAAAAAAATGGTTCGTAAATTTAAAATTTTTCCTCGCAAAGCACGCCGCACTTAAGCGTTAAAGTCGCTCTCGACTTCCGAGATTGAACCGCGCTCGATCACTCGGAGAAATCCCTTGCAGCCCCCGCTCTGAAATCAGCGGAGCCTGATTTATGCGTCTTCCCACGTGTCTCACAAATTTCCCGGCAACCTTCGAATTTCCTGCTGCGGCCACGTAATCCAACGAAACCGGGTTGGCCTCGTCCACGCCCGAACATACGTCGGCGGGTCGTTTCGGCCAGCGTCATCGCGGTTAAGATCGAATTGGCAGTTTCGGGCTCGCTTTATACGAAGGGAGGCGGCCGATTTCAAACGTGCGCTGAAAATTTATGATTTCAACGAAAATACATTCTGCCGACGTTTTCCGCGCCGGGTCAGTTCCGGATTAAAACTTTCCTGCGACCATACGAAGCGCCGAGCGTTAATTCAGATTGAAACTAATTGTAGAATTAAAAGGAAGTTTCTGAAAGTTGATCCTACAGTTATGTAACTAGGGTCGATTATGCAGAGTGTTCCAGGTTAGAGAGAATAATCAGTATTCTTTTGCGACGCGAACGAATACCTTGAATCCACAACGTTTCTCATTTTCTGTTTCCAAGTCACAAACATTGGATGCTCTCGTCTTTCAGAATCTTGATATTATGGTATTTAGAAGAAAACTTGTAGTCGATTGTCTTGTTATGACAATTTAACGGAACGAAAAACTTTATCTACGACATATAACTGTTTGTATTTATGACAAATTCTTAATTTTTGACATAAGATATTTCGTTAATTAAATAGCGCGTTAAATTAATATTAAGTGTTGACTGAAAAAAAATTTTTCGCTACCGTAACTAATCACGGTTTGCTAAAAATATTTTGCTGTCATAACTATAAATTTCTAAACCACAGAAAACGGTTTGCTGTCGCACCTAATACAATAGGCACAGTAGTAAAAAATGTAGCTATCAAAAATATCAGCTCCATATTTTATACAACTGAAATTTAGTTGCCACATGCAGTTTTTAGCCCCGGTAGCTACATTTTTCTTTCCGTGTAAACTTTCCTTGTTCAGTGAAATAGATACAAGTTTCCAATCTATACAACTATTTCTATAAAAGCTGAGGATTGAAGACTGATCAAATAAAGTTGGCGTATACTATATACAGGGTGTCCTAAAACCACCGGAGGTCCTCTTAATGACAGATTCCTTAGAACATTTCCAGACGAAAATCCTAATACAAAAGTGTCGAGGCTATAATAGTTTTTAAATTAGAAGCGATTATTTTCCACAAATGATAGGGCTGAAATTTCGCGCGCTCAGGAATGGCGAAATGACAAGTGATATAAAAAGAACGATATTCATAGG
>NW_011967240.1:2280939-2320186 GCF_000949405.1 Vollenhovia emeryi | reverse complement strand
AATGGCGAAATGACAAGTGATATAAAAAGAACGATATTCATAGGAGCACTTATATCACTTGTCATTTCGCCGTTCCTGAGCGCGCGAAATTTCAGCCCTATCATTTGTGGAAAATAATCGCTTCTAATTTAAAAACTATTATAGCCTCGACACTTTTGTATTAGGATTTTCGTCTGGAAATGTTCTAAGGAATCTGTCATTAAGAGGACCTCCGGTGGTTTTAGGACACCCTGTATATAATTGCGCATCGTTTTCTGTAGGCAACTCCCGTAAAATCGTGAAAAGTATCACGATATCCTAATAGATATATCCAACAATAAGTGCAGAATAGCAGCGTAATTGCGAAATTATAGCAACTGGCAAACAAAATGCCTGAAACGTTCGCGATCGCGCATCCATCAAATCATCGATTCGCCGAGATTTCAGCAAGCCGTTGCTGGTAACTGTAGCCGCGATCCTTTCAACCTGCCATATGTCACGTACATCGAACGCCTCGCTTCGGCGCTTTCGAAGCGTAATCCCCGGAGTATATAGCTCGTCCGAACGAGTCAATTTTTGCGACAAAAGTCCGGTCGAACAACACACGGCCTGGCCCAGTGAAATGTAACCCTTACAGTGGCCCAAATTACTCTTTTCGGGAACAAAAACTGCATATTTTCACTATTCGCGGCACATTGCATTCGATCCGTCCGAAAAAAAAGCCTAGATACCGTTGCTCCAACTCCAGTAGGTCTGGTTGCAATTTAGATACTGTTTATCACGCAATACGGTTTGCAATATAATATGTTTTCACGTTTAATCTCTCAAATATTGCAATATATAGTTTATCACCGCAGCCAATATTGCACTCTGCGTCAGTAAAATATAAGCTACTTCCAATAAATGGTACACCTAAACTATGTATGCCTATAGCGGCTTCATAACTAGGTTTTATAGCTACGTATATAAAGCATCATCTGGCCGATTGATATCATTCCATTGGCCATTAGTACTTGGAATAAAACTTGACGTTGAAATGGCGAAACTATACGTAAAGAAAATAAAGGGTACGATCGAACGATTTTTGGTTATTCTCATGAAGCATTTTACACGAATGTGTACCGCTATTTACTACTTCGATGGCAGCCGTTACACGTTGTCACGTCGTAAGCTGCAGAATTGCTATACGTGCGCCAGCTTCTTCATCTAATCCTCTTTGAACGGCACTATACGAAACGAGACAAAAACCCGCGCTTCTTTGTTCCGGCACGTTGTTCTCGCACAACGAGCGGGAGTTACAACGTTGTAACCGCAGGACACGCCAGGTGCACCTATACGTGCGCGCCAGTACTAGCGTGCATCCGCTTCACGGGTCGTAGGTCATAACTTTGCGAGGCATCGCGTAGGTACTACAACATCGCAGTTGCCCGTATCCGTGCGCGGCGATTTTTGGTCCCGATGTTTTATCGACAAGCCCGTCCGTTATTTATTATTCCCCCGTTATTGATCAACGCGAATCACCGTGGCACCCTTGTAAAACTCGGTCGCGGAATATGGAAACGCTCGTCGCGACGATGACAAATTATTTCGGTACAAAACGGCTGCGCTTTACCGTTAACTGCATCGAGTTAATCAAGATATACAACGGGCGGCAGAATTGCAAAATTTATTAAATTTTCTACAACACTAATAGGAATTGTTCTAGATTTACAAGTACTGGGATCTTCAGAAATATATTTCTGGTTTAAACGAACGGGCGAAACTTTATCAATTTCCTGATATATCGAACATGACGCGTTTAATCGACGCGATTGAAGATCGCGTAGAACCGACATTTTCAACATTGCCCATTATCGGAGCATTTCATTATTTGGCATCTTATCATCGTCTCTCTCTCGGCAAGCATCAGCAACATCACTTTGCTTCCAATAATACTTAATCTGATGTCTCGCGACACTTACAAACGGGATGGGAAATGACAATTTTCTCCGTTATGGAAAAATTCTCATTTCCTCTCGATCTACTACCGAAACTGCTCCCTGGTCGTGACCTATCGCCTCCGATTGCGACTGAATAGTAACACGCGCGTGTCGGTGTTTCGCTCGCGAACTGTTCCGATACGTGGGTCTCAAAGTACAGATGCCTTTGTCATCGCACTGCGACAGCGCACGCGACAGTCAATCGGTTTTTATAAAATACAATTTGTCAACTTGATACGAATTACGCTGGCACACCTAAAGGGAAATCACGCTGACGCTTGCATGCGCATCTTCGCGAGCGCTGGACCGTTACTCGTATCGATTGCCTATGTTCAGTCTGTTATTAAATGGATCGGGCCGTACGTCCAAGCAAATTGATTCATTTGTCGTTAATAACGTAGCAGAAAGGAAAAAAAATAATAATGTGTCACAACCGATACCGCTTCTGATTTTTTTCTATTATATGAAATATAATTGTATATATGAGCACTCGTGCTAACTAAATTTAAATAGTATCTGTGTGATTGAAAATCGATCGAAATTTATTATTACATTCCAAATCAATAATTTTACAATGTTTTATATTGCTATAAATCCCCTGAAGAAATTTAAGTTATAAAATTCAGACAATTTTTCATTTTAATAGGTAAAAATAAAACATTGGCTTTTTTTATCGTGAATATTGGATAATTATTTACTTTCCTCATTATGTCATTATTCCTGTTATGTTCCTCATATTAAAATTTAAAGGATGTCTTTATATTAGGATACGGTCTGTTTGAAAAAAAGATATTTTCTTTCAATGAAGATGAATATTGAATTAGTAAGCGTACAAATGGGAAACGCATTGACCTTATTACGAAGATTTATGCGAAGGAGAAAAGATAAGATAAACATTTTGGAATTAAAAGTAATATTCAAATATCAAAACAGAGAAAATCCCGAATAATCACGACCACATTACAGTTAATCGTCTGCGGATACAAAATTTATGGATATATCTTCGTAACACAAAGTTCTTTTTACGTCGTTTTAACTGTTTAACTGAGAAGTAGCTTTTCTCCGCTGCCACGTACGAGTACTTGGAATACAAATGTTGTTTGGAACCACTTATGTAAAGAGTACTAATATCCAACGAGGTCAAAAGCCTCAGCATTCATATCCCGGCCTAGGCAGTCCTTCATAAATAAACTACAGCTTGCATTATGCGAATGTAGCTTGCAAATATACATATAGCGCTCGATGCAATTCTTATCTTTTCTCCTTTGCATAAATCCTCGTAATAAGATTAATGCGTTTCCCGTTCGTACGCTTACTAATTCGATATTCACCTTTTTGAAAGAAAATATCCGTATTTTCCAAACAGACTGCGTCCTCGTATAAAGACATTTAAATTTTAATATGAACATAAGAGGAATAAGCTATTTTCTTGTAAAACGGGAGACTGATTTAAATTATTTTTACAAGATAGAAAATTAGTTGATATGATTTCTCTATTATAATTGTAAACCCTTTCCTCTAGTACATTGTGCTTTTTATAGAACTTTATTTTAAATACTATTAAATAGTATTTAAGGAATTCAAATCGGCAGGAAAATCAACTTGTTTCAACGGCAAACTTTACGTACAAAGTTCCAATCTTATTCAAATGTTTAGCTACCACGGGTTAACTGCTAATAAAGTTCATATAATCTCGCAAAAACTAAACTAAATATTATGCACTTTCTGAATATTTTGTCGACTTCTACATGTACCTACATTTCTACAACAAAAGCACACAAAATAACTTTTAATATTCCCAGAGATATCTTGAACTTTAGAATCTTCATATTTTCATTATGTTACGTTTGCGTTGACGTAGCGGTAGCACTGCTGCGGCTTAAATGTATATTAAATATTTCATTTAAAGCAGTTTTTTTAAAAGCAACTGAAAGTGGATTGCCAGTTTTAAAAAACATATATTTACTATCATATTCTATATACGTGAATTAGTAATTTAAAGTAGAAACTTTATTATTAGACACGATGAAAAATTCTCCGAGATCGAAGAGTTTCTTTCCCACAAAATTAATTAACAACTATTAATATTAGAACACGTTTTATCACAGTTACGATGTAATTTATTGTGAGAGCAACAACAAAGATAATTTCTTAAATGGATACCTTCCGCGGAACTTCCGACATCGCCATTATGGCCACTGTGAATATCGACGGTAATTAGCGAGCAATCTAACGCTAATATCGGCGAAATGACCGTCGTCGGTGTGCGCAAACACGACGTAACGTTCCGTTCGCAAAACATACTCTGTCTGAACCGATCCGTGCGCAAAACAACCCAAAGGATAAAGGGCTAGAGCAAGCTCGCCCATTCCAGCCCTCCTCTATCCGCATGCTGCAGATTAATCTGTGATCTATGTCTTAGCTGTAGATCAGATACAAACTTGCGGGCTTATCTAGTTCCGCCGCCAATCGATAACTAAGTAGACGCTGGCGGCATCCGTCGAAACCTACCATTTGCCTCGATAACGTCAACACTAACGTCGGTTACAATGCATACTCGATGCATTGTTTGATATGAATCTGCCGTTATTCAGACAATAAGATCAACTCCCTTCGTAAAGCATTCGATGCAACGATAACAAAGACAAGTTTCACGGAATGCAAGTTATGGGAACAATTATGACTTTGTATATAAAAAGAATTTACTTTTTAGTCACATTTAAATGTGGTTTTTAAAGATATATTAACTGCTGCAAATACTTGGAAACAATGTTCAACTTTTGTTTTGCTCAATAATGTACGATTACACAAACTGAAACTTTATTTCCTCATAAACGGCTCGTAGATTTAATAATTACGATGGTGATTTGTATAAGAGTGATATGTAATTCGCGTTTGACTAAATATACTCTGCACCGTGAAATTTATGATTTTACTTTGTATGTTGCAATAACGTAACATATAAAAATAGCACTGCAATGCAATTGTAGTCTTTTGTTAGAATGCAATTAGCTAACAACTGTAGCTATCCCAGTGCTGTAATTTACAGAGCCACAGTCTTATATTTCTACGAAAATACAAGTTGTTGCAAAACAATCACATTCAACGCATTCAAAAATTAAATCGCGGAGCGAGAATATATATCTTTTATATTATTTGATAAACTGTCGTGACTCACCAAGCTGCGTTTATCTGCTGGCAAATGGTTCCAGATCTAAAAGCAGAAATGATCCTTATTAATTTTTATTACTTCAAAGTGTTCGACTGACTCGAAACGTTAGAAATACGAATATATAATAAGAGGCACACTGTGCGATTATTTCCGTTTAATCAAAATTCCGAGCCGGCAAAATGTTTAAAGCTTCATTCAGCTTAAAGCCGCTTAACAAGTTTCACGATTCATTTGTGGACATGCTAATTTCTGACGCTGACATTTCTGTGTTATGTGTCACGCAGGTACGTTCACTCGCGATCAGAGAGTTTTGAGCGGTAGTCTTGTTCAGGGGAGTCGCAACGTCAGCGGCGTGCCGGCTTTCGAAACGAATGTACCACGGAATGTCACTACCGCAGTCGGTCAGACCACCTTTCTTCACTGCAGAGTTCATCAGTTGGGCGACAAGGAGGTGAGTGACAACATAATTCCAGCATTTTGCGGCCTTTCCCTCCTTAAGACAACTCGCTAATTACGCCAACAAATCCGCGCACAGCAGCATTATAACGAAAGATTTGCTCGCACCTATAATCTTCATCTAATATTTCAGATGTAACAAAGACGTGAATGCTAAACGTTTTCATAAAAACTGCGAGATCTAACTTGCCAGAGAATTTGCTCACAAATTTTTCAGATAGATTAATATATATTTAATGTATATTTAATTTCAAAATGCTCGTGCAGCTCAACATGATTTGTGGCGAATGTTGCAAATTGCTACCAATAAATTGTTGTGACGTGAAAGGAACCAAGCGACATTATTAACTATTCCGTGTCGGAGCGGTAAATGTCAAACCCAGTATAAATCATTTTATTGAAGAGATTAGGATTTCATCAATCCCAGCGTAAAAAAGATATTGCGCTATTTTAAGAGTTAAATTGCCAGGTCTACTGAATTCAATAGCGGTACATGCGTTTACCGAGATGCGAAATATGCGAAATTAAAAAAACTTATTTGATTTCGAGAGTTCATAACTCTCTAGCCGCGGAACTTAAATGGAGCATAGATTTATTAAGGGGGGGGAAAAGAACTTTGTAATATTCTCGTCGCGTCAAAGGTAGAGCGGAGGTTGCTGTTGCGGTTACGGTTGCTTCATCGTTTTTCAAAATCCTCAATCTCGGGCATACCTCCATGTCAAGGCTATATAGATCCGAGTAGAGCTGTTGGGTTAACATTACCGCAAGGCTGGCCTGCGGTTTCTGGTTAGGTCGTTGATAGAATATGCATGACGCCTGTTTGAAGAGTTAAACCTGCTCAAAGGCGGATGAAGGGCGGCTATTATCTTTTCAGATTTTTGACTGAGACTGCGGATTTGATTGACGCTTAATTAAAATTGAAAAATTTGTCGTGCGCTTTATCGACAATTATCTTTGTGCTTGCGTCCGTGGTCTAGCGAGCATTATGCGTTTATTTACTCACGCGTACACAACTGTTGAATTTATCAACTTTTTAATAAAAGAGGCACGGTTATTCAAAAATAGCAAACTAATAGAGCACACCATGCAACATATGTCGATCGTACGAATTTTAGCGTAATTCTCCTATGCACCCCTTAATATTTAATCAAATCGCTCAATCTTCTAGTTACTGAGAGCAGAAGTTGCCGCAGCATGCGAAGATTTGATATTTCCTAAAGTTTCAGCCAATGCTTAGTTCATCGAGTACATATATGTACATATATACACACGACGTCCAAGAGTATATCGACATGACCTGTATAATAAGACTCGATATTACGTAATTCGATAAATACCAACGGTGGCTACGCGCACAGGGTTTCTCAAAGTTTCGAGGAATATTGCATAAGCGTCACGTGCTTGAGATACTAAAAATGTTCTTAAAAATCACTACTCCACTGAACATCGTAGCGATCGCGATCATTATATCCTTCCTAGAACTTCGCCTTGATTCAAGGATATACTCTTTCTTTTATGGCAGAACTGTTGCGAAACGTCTCACTTAATCATGAGAAGAGGCAGCTGGTCTGATTACTCGTTAACGATGCAATTATTTGCCGCTGGGTCAATAACGTGAGTTCCAGTTATTTCCGGAAAGAGAGGCGGAGACGAGGGATGTGTTTGATCACGCATCGCCGATAACTTGCAAACGCCATGACCGTATTTTCATTCTCGATAATTACTAACTGCAACCGAGTAGCGATGAGCTTTGCGCGAGTCACGCGCAGAATTGCACCCGGGTTGCTTAAAATGTAATATACGTTTTCCAAATTTGTGTCGCCGTTCAATATAAATCGCCGCGAAAATATATTAATTACGGATTCCTCTCGACCTAATGATGCTTCAACCGAAGAAGTACTCTTTTCTAAACAAAAGCACTATAAACATTATGAGAGATACGGCAATGGCATTATTACATTTCGCTGCACTGGTGCACCGAGAAGTATTATGCGTCGGAATCACAGCTGCTGCTTTTTCGCGAGAAAGAGAGAGAGAGAGAGAAAGACTGCTACTCTACGAGCGCAAAGCATCAGACAAATAACTCGCTGCTCGCGCGGGCTTTTCGTTTTATGACCAGACACACGGCGCTCTTATTAGAGAGGAGCAATTGTGTACGGATTACGGATCTAACGGAGATCAACTACGAAAATTCGCGCGGTTTCTCAACAATGTTGATTCGAGCCGACTTCAAAGTGAAGATAAACAAGGAAGGGCTTTGTCATCGCGCAGCGCAGAAAGACATTCGAATACTCTTCTCATAATGGCGGTTAGAGTGTAATAACTATACGAGAAAGTTGCAAGTTGTTTCTTTCAACAAGATTTCTATCATGTTATCTTGGTGCGTTCAAATGCATTTCCGAATAATTACTTTAATGTTGAATTTAATGTTGGATTAAAATGTAAACTATCAAAGAACTTGTAATAAGTAACTTTCGTGATAAAGAAATCAATAATCGAAAATAGAATAAAAAGTAAAATTTAAAGTTTTCGCCCTGTAATAAAATATATTAAGGGAATTTTTATATATGTATAAAATATTAAGATGTGTATAATTTACAAACTCTCGTAAAAATACTGCATGAATTTTGTTATCCATTTCCTATTAGTCCAAAATGGATTTTACGAATGTGTAACTTGTACGAGGTTTCTCCGTAAAGGACGAAAGATACAAGATTGCGGTTCGCACATTAAGCTTGAGAAAGTCAGCGGTTTGACCTGCAGAAAGTTGGCAGCGTGTATGGATTTATCACGAGGCAAATGTTTACAGTTGACGGAGCTAACCGAGGCATTTGCACGTCGGTCTTTTTCCCGACTTAGCGAAACTATTTACAACATATGCCAGACTATAAATTCGCGCAGTTTTCATTTCTCAACATAAATGTGTTCTTTATGCAACGTACGCTTGAAAGACGCGTAGAATATTTATTAAGCGCACTGTCAGATACCTTGCGAAAAAGCGTGCAGACAAAACCGACTTTATTTGAAAGTCAACACGTAAAAATGTTTGACATTATTTAAACAGAAATGTACGACATTAATAGTACACGCTTAAGGATTTTCTTTTCATTATGTTATCAAGATTAAATGCTTAAAGAAAATTTTAAACAAACTAAAGTTTTATATTGAAGCAGTTCCACGAAAAACGCAAAAAAAAGAGAAAAATTATTCATTACACGCGCACGACTCTTTTGCTTTAATCATCAGCTGAACCGCACGATTACAAAAGCTGCAGCATACGAAAATTACTTTGCAACTAATTGTACATTTATTATTTTCACTTTTGTAAATGTGTGATTCGCATTCACAAAAGCAAAAATAATAAAATTCACATTTTGTGAACTGTAAACGGACGTAATTGTAATTTAGTTGTATCGATGGAGAGATAATACAGGGAGCAACAGCATCGCAATGTCTCTGGTGATCATCAAAGTTGTAATCGTTCTCACCTGGCTCTACTGACATTCCCGGTGCACTTCGAAAGTTTACGAGTAGTATTTACGTTGACACATTGCGTCTGTGTTTCAATACAACTCGAAATCGGGATATTAACTATGTTTGCGCACGCACCAAGAGCAACTTGATACCGCCATATGCGGTTTATACGGGGTGTCCATCCGTAAAATGAGAACGCAACATTTGCATTGCTAATTTTGTGCGTGGCGTTACATAATGTGTCCGTTGACAAAGAACAATATCCCAAAAGAAAAAGACCAACACGTTTTTTATCGTACAGCGATTTTTATCGTGCCTCTACATACTTTCAGTTACGCTAAGAAAGTTAAGTAAAAATAAATATCTACTTAAAACTCTGAATTTCGCTAATCTCCAATCAAAACTTATCAAACAAATGTTTATTTAGAACTTTTATTGGTTCGAGATCCAAACAACGTCCAACAAATTCTCCTCAATCTTGATCACTTTTTGATCTGCTGCAAAGATATTTTCCGATAGTGATATTCTGTTCGTATGAATCAAGTGTTTGTTCGAGGACCGTTTTAGTTGAGGAGAACTTCCATGTTAATCTCTTTATTTCTTGTCAAGAGTCTCGAAAGTCTTCGGAATTTATACCGTATAATCCAATCGCGTAAACGACTCTCTCACCCGAATCGATACTCGAGGGAAGATGAATTCGAATGAATCTGCCTCCGCTTCGGGATTCCATACGATAAAGTTATTCCGGCAAGACATCACTATATCCAGAACGGCGGAAAAAAGTGGCGTGGTAATGCGATCGAGGAGAGGTCGGCGACTCTTCTCCCAGCTTGAATAAGTATCGCGCTAGGGAGCGGAAGTGTCGTTTATCCCTGTTTTCTAGCCTAAATCCCTCTGAAGATTTACGCGCGACCTTGCGAACAAGAAGGGAAGACTGGATTCCGACGTGAGCGATCAGCGTTGTTACGCGGCTTTGTTTGAATAGCAAAGCGGGACTGCCGCAGTCCAATGGATCTCTGTCGAAATCAGGAAATTTCTGAAAGTGAACGCGATATACCGAGCCTTATCGCCTCTCCCGTTTTTGTAAACGAGAATCTAATATGTTTTTGATAGTCCATTAAGGACGCTCTGCCTCGGAAATTTCGTTACTTTGAGTCGTGCGATGACCCTGGTCATTTTGCGGCTTCGTTAGCAAGCTCGTAAAGTATCGAAAGTGTAGTAGATTATTTTTATTGGTAGTTAAGTGATAACGCTAGTCTTCTAAAATTTATCAAGACTGCATTTATCAAGGATCCAGTAAAAGTATAATGCATAAGTGAATGAACTGTATATGCAATAAAATATGAGCACTAATCTTCTGTATTCTTTACTGTTAAACAATTTCACATTTTTACATTGTCAAAAGAAATAATAGATTAAAAATACGAATGTTCTGGTATTCAAAAAGAATAAGCTGTCGTAGCCAAATTAAACAAAAGAGATACTGTTGACAAAATGCGTTAGAAAAATGAAGAAAAAAATCTATTTTAAGAAAATAATAAATCTAAAGAAAAACCTTTAAACAGTAATATATTCAACATTATTGTTTCTAAAATCTATGCTGTCTTAAAATAAAATATTTGTCGTGATAAAAAGCAAGAGATCTGATTTATAAAAGCCACCGTAATTAAAACATGAAAGATTACAATATTAACGACGCGAGTATCGATCACTTTTATTTCGAATTCTGTCACGTACGTTTAAGCACATTAAAATCGCAATAATCTTATTGTGTTTCTATTTAATAGCACCGGTGTACTCTGTGGATCCATTTAAACCTCCCTGCTGGGCTGTTACTGAACAAACTAATTTTGTAGAGTATAACGAGCGTAACGCGATTGTTACATGTATCGTCGCGCAAACATGCAAGAAGCAAATGTGCATTGTCATTCGCATTGCGACGGGAGAAAGTGCATGATAAAATTAATTAAATGGTCATAATTATTTTAGCCTATCAATACTTCATTTTTATCTCTTACCTTACCGAAAAAGTACAAACCAAAATGATGAAAATAATTGCTTAAATATTTTAATAAATTAGATCGTTCGCGGCTACATGTATTATTTACGTAGATAGGAAAATTTAGAGAGCAAATATACTCGCGTGCCCTGATTTGGTTAATGATTTCACGCGAAACTCCTTCCTGTCTAGCCATTACGGATATGACATGCCTTCCTTAAGGCATTGACAGTACTAATGGCCTGCAATTTGAAATCGATCCCTTGGGGATAGATCAATGGAATTAATTCGAATATCCCGATCAGATGGCGATAATCGCGATTCGATGCGGATTATGGTTAGGGAATAAATTAAATCTCGATATGAAAAAGGGACCACGCGAAAACTGCTGCGTTTAATCCGAACAATTGCTTTTCCGATACCAAACATTTCGCATACTGCCGTTCGTATCCCGACTTCGTACTCTTTTCGCGCCGGTGCGCCAATGCCTCTCCTCCATTTCTCTCTTTCCCCGTCTCTCTTTTATTTATTTATTTCCCTCCCTTTTATGGCATAACGATTGGTGGAACACGGCGATCCGATAAAATTGCAAAACAACTTCGGGCGATTACGCAGATTTCACGTTCCGCCGCAAAGCTATATGCGTAAAAAGATTGCGCCAGAACCAAGCAGTAGTTTAATTGCCTATATTTGACTGTGATTTAAGGATTCCTATTTTATATGTTCACGTGCTTTACCGTATATCTGCTTTTGCTATAACGGTAATTATAATATAGCAATAATAATATTATATCATCATTTATTCAAGTAATAATGGCATGTTATGTGTCCGAATTATAATATTAAATGATAGATTGCGTTGGAAAAACAGAATTATTGTGAATATATATGAGCATTAAAAATGATACAAATGGATAGCTGCGATCATTCAAAGAGGAAATAATTCTGACGTCCATATTTACTTTGTCAATTATGTACATGCATGCGTAATAAAGCACGTTCTAGAAAAAGCGAGCCTCAAGCAGATATCTCAAGCACAATGAAATCGAATTACATTTATCTGTTTCGTTCTGACATTCTCCGTCATGATTCTTTATTTCTGCAAGATGTCTTCGGAAGCCTCTTCTCTAGTGGTACATATAAATCTTGTTACTCGAGGGGAATTGGACGTTACAAATCGCCTCGTCTTTCAACTACAATAAGCATTGCGAAGGTGCATGCACTCGTCCAAACATAAGGACGTTAAGAACAGGTGCATTGGGTGGAACAAGATAACGGCAAAGAATTATATTTAAATGTGATAGACGGGATATATATGTATTTATATATTTATATATAAGTCGCGGAAATTTGTCATCGTATCACTTCTGTCGATCGTGCGATATTTTGTATGTTTGATTTAAGAAATTGCACAAAACATTCCTTTCAAAGAGCTTGTATAAAACGTCAGTATATCAGTAGAAAATGATCACATAAATGTAAAGAAATTACAATTTTATACAGAGTTTTATTTTAGAAAACTTTAAAATATTATAATATGTATAATATATATTAAATGTTAAATATAAATACCGAGTTATTAAACTTTTAAAGCTACTGGAGATTATAAAACGCGCCGTTTACTGTTGAGTATTGTATATTTTTTAAAATTTGTGTATATGCAAAGAAGGTATTGTATGCGCAACGTTAATTTAAAATAAAAAATAATTTATCCCTCACCGATACGACTCGCAATAGCAGTTGTAGAGTAAAATACAAATATGTATATGATTATTATGGAATAATTTCACAAAATCGAAATTATTGTATTAAATAATTTGTTTTTTAAAACAGGTATTTGTTAAAATAAATATAGAATACTCAAAAAAATGTTTTCCTTTTATAATAAATATAAACTCGCAAAATTTTACACGTACATTTTTGTCTGTAACACGTATTCCAATTCTCGTTCGAATTATTTGTACATGGAAAAAAGAATGATATTGTATTAACAAGATTAGTGTAATTAAAATAAAATCGTTGAAACAACATCAGTATTAATAAATAAAAAACATCAGATTGTTGCCTTAATAATTTGGATATTTAGTTCAATGCTTAAAATTTAAGTCCATAGCAAATACAATTGAGTGAATTATTTATGTTTGTGGCAGCCCGTGACGTAAACGTTTAATTTAAGCAACTTCATTTTGCTTAATTCAATAGCGTTTTTTTCCCATGTATAAATAAATACAGATAAGAGATGCTTCATTTTGCACTAGTAGCAAATAATATATAAATGTAAAACACTCACCTCATGATGGCTTCGCCGTTGCCCGGTGCTTCCCGAGCCTCCTCCTCCTCTCAGATTTCCTTGTTGCACTCACACAACACTCACTCGCGAGGATTATCGATCGCGCGAAATTTCGGACACTCCCGTACGCGATGTGAAACGCACGAAATATTAACAAATATCCCATGATTTTCTGTCATACACTTTACTCAAACTAATAACTTGCATTTTTGATTCGGCAGAAGTAGGATAATGGATAAATCACTTTTAAATTAACGATATAAAACGCAACGCGAGCATCGGAATCTAAGCATAAGCTGCGGTAAAGAAGTAGTTATTGAAATCCGCAACGAAACGATTTTACAATCTTTATTGTCATTCAATCCAATTCTCGAAATAAATTATATGAGCAAAACCTTCCGCGATAAATAGTTGTTATTAATTGCAACAGTTAACTTTTTCTACTTCCTGCCCGTTCGAGTTGCGAAAAACGATAGAGCGAATTACAGCGCAAACGACAAAGTCGCACAAGTTTCTCTTTCTTTTCCCGAAAATGAAACAGATTACACGAAATCGACAGATAATTAAAAGCGCGGTGTGTAGACGAGATGTAATCGCGACGAAGTACCAAGGTTTATATTCATATTTTAGATGAATTAGTTTCGTAAAATCTACGTTGATAAAAGCCGTCGCTTTGAACGTACAAATCATTTTTCATTGCAAGTTACAGAAACTTAATAATTAGTCAGCGAACGTTACTTATTATTAATAAACGTGTACAAATTAATAGTGTTTTATCCCCACGTTCAACGCGATCGCGTCTTGAAAACCGATAACGCAAAAGTAATACGACGCACGGGACGACTCTCGCTGCTGCCTGCCGGCTCGACGTTCGGCGAGCGAATGAGAGCGCTGCGACCTTCAGATACACGCTGGCACGCAAACATCGTACGTCACCACGCCGAGAAAAAAACAACAACGAACGTTGAGAGTTCGTTGTCCCTACTGCGAAATTGAAAATTCTATACCTAATATTTCAAATTACTTTGTTCACTGAATGTTACTACATTTTGCGTATCGTTCTGCGGACTTACCATATTGGTATGGATTAAATTAACAATTAATTCTGTTCAATCGAGAAAATGTTTCGAAACAAAAATATTTGTTACTTTAAATTCTAATTATTGAGATTAGAGATTTTACCTCAATGGTCAAAATTTACATGCAGGGTGAAGCATGACACGAATCTAAAAGAGAAGTAAAGAACATCGCGCTTCGAGAACATCAATTGGCATCGCGGAAAAGAGGCCTCAACATTTCGATATTAACGACATTCACGCCGGTAACATCTCTGTTCTTTAGAAAGAGATTAATGTCTCTACAGAAGCATATTCTATTGATTATAAATCATTTAATTGTAAGCCCAATTTCACAAACGTCGGTTAACTGTTAACCAGAGTTCAGTCAACTCTCTATCCTTTTCTATCTTATTATCTAAGAAGAGACAGAGAATCAATGAACCGTCGGTTAGCAGCTAACCAACGTTTGTGAAACTAGCCCTTAGTAAATAATTCGTGC
This sequence comes from Vollenhovia emeryi, assembly GCF_000949405.1. Taxonomy (NCBI): domain Eukaryota; kingdom Metazoa; phylum Arthropoda; class Insecta; order Hymenoptera; family Formicidae; genus Vollenhovia; species Vollenhovia emeryi. Next base: position 2,305,280 of record NW_011967240.1, on the reverse strand, counting down.
TTATTTGTAAAAATTTTTAATGTAAAATTACGGAGTTATTTAATGCCAAAAATCAAAATTATTTCAAGGATTCAACGAAGAAGGTATCTTATTCATTTTACGAAGGCTTTACTTTTAAATACGTATTTCAATTTGAAACATGTCCTTACAACATACAAAATTCATAATGTAAACTTATAAATAGCAATGAAAGACGAGTAGTGACATATCTGTATTTATCAGAGAGAATCTTGCTAAAGTTTGATGCGTAAACCTTATGCAGTCTGTATAAGGGCACCCACCCGCGGCGAAAATGTTCGTCGCAAGCCATACGATTCTGTCGCCTTGTGCAGGAATAATTCATCTTGAGGTAACATGGCGCGCGCGGTACCGCACCACGGATACACGTCTCTCTATACCGCTACTTTCTGCATGCGCATCCGGGTGCAGGTAATATGTGGGTCAAATTAACAATATGCATAGTGCGCATACGAGGAACCAAGGAGAAGAAAGAGAAAGAAAGGAAGGGAGAGAGAGAGAGAGAAAAAGAGATTATTAACGTTGCGCGATGAAAATAAGAGATGTCTTTTAAATCTTACTTCGCGCAAGTGCTAATTACGTCGTCGTGCAGAAAGCCCTTTGTAAATTACGCTTTGAATAATCTCTCAAATGGAAACCACCACTGTTATAAAGACCCTACAACTAAAAAGTAAAGTTATATTTTAATTTTGCATTCTAAAAATGCCTTTGAACATGTAACTAACTTGTAAAAAATCCAAGCGTGAAAATCAGATAATTTCGCTTGTGATGCCATAACTGAAATATATTTATTCGTTAACGAAAGAACTGATGAAAAAAAACAATACTTAGTTATTTAAATATTGTATCACATTAGTTAAGACAGTAGTAAATAAAGTAATTAAAATCAATTATATAAAAAATTTATCCATTTAAATAATATCTATTTAAATATTTATCAATATTTTCTTCAATATATAAATCAGATTATTTTAATGTACTTTATATTATTAGTGTTATCGCATAAGATAGTAGTTTCCGAGCGCTAATTACGAAATGTAATTTTAAATTGAATTTTTACGAAGTACTTGACATTTCCGCATTAAAACGATAAATAATCAAGTAGAAACTTACAACATTTACTGTATAGAAGAAAAATATATTACGAGTATCGCGGCGAACTAGTCACTTGGCCGAATTAGATTCTAAAATTAATCAACCGCATGTATTATCTGCTCGAGATAGAGACACGGAGAGTAGATGAGGCGCGAGGGTATGACATCGAGAATTACGACGAACCGAGGGTCTGTTTGCCAGATTTATCTGACGTTACCCGACCTTCTGCCTTCTCGAAGCTGGTAAACCTCGGTTCCGCCTCGACGAATTTACGAGATATGGAACAACGCGGATTTGTTTATCGCGTCGTGGATTCCTGTCGGTATAGGACGATCCGTAGAGCGTCTCTCGACTAACACGCCAATCCTTCCACTTGCCTCGAGCGTATATATCGCGATTTGTATATATCATATGGAACAAACAAGAGATCAATTCACCACCGAATGAACTGTCAAAAGACACGCGCTCGTCATTCAGCCACGTTGATGGCGACTCTTGGAAAAGGGAATATGCCATTTTTTTCCGCAAAGGACGATGGTGATGTCTGTACCGACTAAAGTACGGTTTATGAGTCGCTCAACCAACAAAAGTAGCTTACCAAACTCCTCTCTGTCCAATCGATGTAAATTGTTTTACCAAAATTTCTGAGCTTAGTCCTTTTTGCTTTCATACTGAATAATATATGTTAAAAGGTTGTGCGATGTAGACCATGACAACAAATTTTTTATTCGAACAGTTATTTTTAGCGAATAAAAAAATAACGACTATAAGCGAATTAATTTTTTAATTGCTAATGTAATTTCTGATATTATAACATAAATCAATATACTTGTAAAAATTAGGTGTCACTGTATGTAGAAAATGTATGACATCTCACGTGTCAAAAAATCAAATCGAAACATGACTTATCTATTTAAAGCTTTGAAACTTAATTCAGCTAAATAATTCAATTTGCGCGTTAAATAACTTCGTAATATTCATTTCTTCTATTAAACTTAAAGACGGAAAAAAATAAATGTTTCTTGACATAAAGGAAACTTTTTTAATGACGTTAAAATCTGCACACTCGTCTCTCTTTTATCTTTTACAAGCAAAAAGAAGTACTGTCATTATACAGAAAGCACGATCGTGCAAAAGCACGAGAGTCCAAAGAGATCACGCATACTCCTGGCTTCCTTCATATACATATACATAAAAATAGAACAAATATTTTGCTGCAAAGCATTTCGCTCTTATCATTTTCAGCACGAGGCTCTTTTTGCTTCCTAATGAAAAGAGCAAGTGGTAATCGAAGCCGTCGTCGCGACCGGTATCGTGCAGAACGTTACACGCGACAATTTCGTAGAAATCATATTTCTAGATACGCGAGATGAAACTACACGCTCGAGAAAGAAGAATTTTATATATATACATTCCTAATTGTAGATATGTGTAATGCGCAATCTAACAAATGTTAGGCAGTTGAATTGCGAGAAAAAGAAACTTTTGATAATCGTGATCGCGATGATACTAATAAATCTCTCTATAAGCTGAATAAAATTTGATTATCTTGAATAGTCTACCGTTCTAATAGGTACAATACATTTAGATATATTGCTTTAAACAAACTAAATATAAACCAAATCATCACCACAAATACCGATTTTTACCGTTTGTCTTTTTTACCGGAATTCATAATTTCTTTCTCTATTTTTATTTTTGGAAATTAAAATGTATAGAGTAAAGTTAGAGAGAGAAACAAACCGGAGTAATACTTCCAATACTCACAGGTAATCCGCAAATCAGATATTGTGCAATTCGTTTTTGTGTATGGCAGAAACTAATAAAATCGTCGCCCCGGGAGTAACTCCAGCTGACGTATGTTTACAGACCGGACTTCTTGTAAAGACCATTAGTCCATGGCAAGGGGTGGTCCCTTGTTATCGGCAGCGCACATTTTATATAGACCGGTACTACGGCACAGATTGCGGCCGCGGTTTAACCGACGATAATGCTCCGCTTGCCCCGATACGTAATGTCGGCGATATTTTGTGCCACTCGATCGCGGCGCACTTGCACAATTCTCTTCGACGTAAGGCGAGTATTAACGCTCTCCCGAAGGGATCTTTTCCTCCGATTGGCTCGTGACGATTATTCCGATGAAATGTGAGCATGTTAGATACCAAGCGTCATTCGCGTTGATAATTAATTCTTAACGGAGCAGTATAACTTTCTCTGTATTCTCTTCTCATTGTCAGACAAAATTTTAATATCCTTATGTATAATTTAAATATAGTTTATATGTGAAACATATTCATATATAAGTCTGTTTAGACATTTAAAAATGATGATTAAAAAATTATTTTAAAAAAGCCAATATTTCTCTCTATTTGAAAACTTTGAGAATTGGGTCTGACCAGATAGCGGTTACTACTACTGTGAAGAGGGACGCCACCAGGTCGATCGAACTAGTAAATCCCGCTTTAACATAAATTCGCACACGTCGCTCAAAGCGACAAACGTACGTCCTGATTTAGCGTGCGTGCTGAAAGAGCAACATTAACTCGTACTCTCGATGATCAAAGATGGTAATGTCGATTGGAGGTAATTTTCCGCTGCATATATTGAACGGAAGATAACATCTATAAATGCAAGACTGTAAATTATGATATGGGAATACTTATGGGCTTACAATATTATCGCGCGGTAATTAAACATAACCATGTTTAATTTTTGCCTTTTCAGTGCATACTAAAGTAGGTCGTTTGTCGCTTCGAGCGACGTACGCGAATCTATGTTAAAGTAGAATTGCCAGTTCAATTAATCCAGCGAAGTCCCTCTTCGTAGTAGTAACATTCGTTATCTGATCAGACCTATCCCGGTCTTTCAAATAAAGAGAGAAATATCGACTTCCTCTTTTAATTGTTCATCATTACGTTCAAATGTAAAAGCTTGCTTCATATACGTATAATAATATTATTTTTAATATCCTGTATGCAAACATGTATTCTGCATATGTAATTGTGATTTAAAATTAAAAATTAATTGTGTGTTAAAATAAAAAGTGATTTCATGAAATGCACCAAATATTTCAACATTATCAAACACGAAATATGAGACGTTATTACGCTTGACCTACTTTATACTCTCTCTCTTTGAATTCCCAAATATATAATTCACGAGGTACGAAAGGGTTAAATCAGCACGCTTGACATTTGCCCTTACTCTCGGACGAGATCTTCGGGATGCCATTGACGAATACGTTAGACGTGTAGACGACGTGCGCGCATTTGAAGGACGACCGTCGACGAGAAAGGTGACTTTAGCGCGCGGGATAAAGAGAAAACGTCTGAATAGCAGTGCCAATGAAAGGCACCTGTGAAATTGATAGAGCGAATCGGAGGCGAGGCGTGACTGAACAAAGCGTGGGATAAAGGCCGGGCTAGAAATGCCATCTCACATTGCGAAAGGTTAAGGTGAATCTACACGATTCACATTTTATTACAATCCAAAATGATTACGTCGCGTAAGGGAGTTTTCGTTTGAATGTATACAACGTACGTCGAAAGCCAGGACCAATTACCACTCAATGTATAGTACACGTCCAGATCGAATTTCACCCGGCAAGATTCATTTATTTGTCTAACGTTGCTTTTTATTTCTGACCGACCAAAGAATCGATAAATAAATAATAACAGATGAGTGACAACTTTGAACTAGAACGAATTATCTAACTTTCTCGGGACACGTCACCATTTTCTAGCGTAGACAGACAATTTTGTGAGAACACGTGTTCACAAGGCTCTCTCTCTCATGCTGAGTAATTTATTCCAAGTAATTTTCGAAAGCATAAATTTGTTCCTCAGCGCAGGGATAAAAGTCGGCACTCGACATCGTTTGTGACAAGAAATAAAATGTCGCAACGCCGGGGAAGAAATTGAATAAATTACGATGCGTCTCTATCCGCCTCTTATCTTTCGTAACGTGACTTTAATTTACGATTTGCGAAAGATTCGCGTCGTGTTCTCGGTTTCTTTTTATTTTACGCCGCAAGCCAATGCACTCCTCGTGATGTTCTCAAAAGTCTGTGGATTTTTGTATTCAACATTCAAGTAACCTTTTACATTACGCTAATTAATTATCTTTTGTTATCTCGTATTATGAAAATTATGCTCGAAATAGGATTAAAAATGTTCCGTAATGAATCTCTTAGTGCGTAAAAGTATCACAATAGACTCTTCAAAATTATGAAATACGTAACTAATTATGAAACCCATGAAATCCGAGCGTATAATATTAAGTGAATGCCTAAAACCGCTCATATGCAACTCTGGACGGACAGATACAGAAATTGTAATAATTTGCAAATCGTTAATTGGTTGTTGTATCGGCAATAATCTGGCGTAATCGTTGTAAACAACCCGCGGTTTCGGTGCGATCCATTCGATAATCACACGTAAATGCACGGTTACGCGTGTCACACAGCCTGTCGATGATTTATCTGAGAACTGCCGATAACCAAACGGTGGTCTTCGCCAGTGATTAAATCGTCATGCGGCCGCTGGCGTGACGTTATCGGGGCCATGTGCAAATCACTAACGGAGAAAGGCAAAGGTGAAATTTGAACGACGTAACAATGGTGGCAGTTACAGAGGACGCGATACAATTGGCAGGCCTCACGTCGGTATATGCGGTTTCGACGGGATGATCCAAGGATGAACGGATAGAGGCCAACATTGCGACCAGGCTTTGATGCCGCGCGTGCCACGCAAACACGCTAAATCCGCTCGTCCAATCGGGCGTTCCGGCCTGGTTCGACTGTGCCGAAAGCTACCTGACCTACCGACGCCCCTCGATGTCGGAAGTCAATGCATCTCAACGTCCGATTCGATTGTTCAATAATAATAATCGTTGATTTATCGATGAGCAAGTCACGTATAGGAGCGGATAAAAGAGAATTTTACATATCGTCATGCAGGAAGGACGAGAAAGATTGACAACGCGTAATGCATCACGGAAACTGTTTTTGATGAAGGGATAATGGATTCGTCGACGTCGCGAAAAACACAAGACGTTAGCTATCGCATCAAAGTTATTTATGATCAAACCAGATATAGGTTCCTTTTAAATTTGTGCTATTTTTCGCGCGTAAAAAGTATCATTCTTTCATAGCGACTGAACGCCGCGAAATAAATCGACGAAATGCGCCATAAATTCGGTCCTTGACAGTGTATTCTTAGTAGAGCCGCATGCAAAATATTTTCCAGCGTTTTCACGAGCCGCGTTTATTTTGCTCGCTCACTACGACCAGATTAATAGTCGATCTGCCACCATTAATCCGCAAGTTTGTCCGGGCTTTAATTTAATCGCCGCAGCGAAGGATAATATTTTGTTGTAGCAGCCGAACGCATCCGGACAGATCCGTCCGCGTGATCGATAAATTCATCTGACGTATATTATATTTTGGAAGAGTTCCCGGAAGAATATTTTCAAGTTTCACACACTCGCTGTTTGCCTGTCGCACGCATGACAACCGGATTATTTGTCGCCGAGGCAACTATTAATCCCCGGGTTTGTCCTAGCCAAAGATTAAATCTCCCTAGTTCACTTTTTCGCCCTCGCGAAACTAATGGAGCTAATAATAACGAGAAAACATTTTACATTCAGAAACCCACAGCTTACTGTCCCCTTTAAAAGATAACTTCCCTTTGTCGTAATTCAACATTTGAATTTGTTCTTTAATTAAAGAGAACAATCCTTTTTTGCGATTAAGGGGAGACGAAACATCTGTATTTTAAATCTTTTTAGTTTCATATAAAAGGTTTACGAGTAAACTTATCACGTACTTACGACAATGGACTATGTGGGAAGTTCTGTAACAAGCTGTTATAAAGCTATAAAAAAAAGAGAAAAAAAAGATGAGTATCACAGCGTGCGAGCCCCCGGGTAAGTTACTTCGAAGCCGCAGTGGGATAGGGGAGAGTTAACGCCAGCTTGGACCACGGCGATATTTTATCCGCGTACAAAACGGCTCGGGGAACAATAAGTGCGAGCTATTTATCCGGTGGTGCAATATCCATTCGTTCGCGACACATAGCATTATCGATGGACGCTTGTAAATTGCATTCGAATTCGTTGACCGCGGGCGCAGCGACGCTCGCTCGCTGGCTGGCCGGACGCATTGTGCATTCTGCGAGGGTGTAACGGGGGTGGTCAAGTGCCACAACAAGAATGTACCAGTGGGGTGGGAAAGGGGTGGAAGGGGGCGATCATTTGTTCCCCTCCTTTTTTTTACCTTTATTCCATCGGAGCGCCTTGGTACACGATACACCACGGTTGAGAGGCACTATGATACGTGACCGACATGAATATAATCCCTCCTCTCTTTCCCCTCCCCCTCCCCCGCGGGTTCTCGTCGTCGTCACTTTGCGGCTGCTACACGAAACGCTATCCGCATTCCGCTGTCCTGGAGCTGTGCGAGCTACAATGTGATCGTGGCAGATACCATGATGGTCGTTAATACTTTTCAAACCAGTATGGCCTCTGACACGTTACATGACAACCATTCCATCTTACCGGGCTTCGCGCGAATGTATGTGTAGTGGGTGAGGACAGATCATTATTCTTTTATGTGTAGAGTATAACGTACTTATAGTTAACTTCCTTTATTGTTGCGTATAAAATATATTTTTTATGCACGCCGCGTCCTTACTAAAATTAGCTCAAGTGAATTTAAGTTAAACGATATTTATGAGTGAGAAAAAGGTATATCCTTTGTATATTGACGTACAAATGTGATTTCAGTGTTTGTCTCCATTAATAACTCGTTGGTGATTTGTAATATTATTATAAATTACATATTTATTTAGAATCATTTACGAGAGAGGCTGTACAAGGAGAGAATTTGTTATTAAAATTTACTTGAAAGTTATATAATCGTCAGTGCATCATGGCATTTCAAAGAATTTTATGAAAATTTTGTATTGAAATTTTACCATACATTTTGCTGGACAAATGTATAGAAAAATTTCAAAAACTCTCGTAAAATTCTTCGAAATGCCATGTTGTACCACGATTACATGTTTTCAGAGTAAATTTTGAAAGAAAATCTCTCTTCTCGTGTAGATATTAATTCGAGATGCGCATTCACAAAAATTTGTTAAAGAGAATCTGCCTCGCATGCTCACACACGCACGAATCCCGTGAACATTTGTCGCAGACACAGCTCCATGAAGATTAATATCAAAGGTCGCGGGAAAATATCGAACCTGAGATATCGATTTGATCCCATTTTTCAACAACAGGAGAAAATTCTCCGAGACGACAGGGAGGAAAAAAGACGCGAGAAGTGAGGGAGATTGAAAGAGAAAGAAAGAGCTCGATCAATGCTTGAAAAACATATAATTTATGACACGATACACTCACGCAAGTCATTAATCTTTGTAAACCGCCGGCGAGCACGTTTCCACATGACTGCCGGAAATCTCGATAGGAGAACTCATCGCTAACAGATTCGATGCCCGGGGCATGAGACATGAGCTCCGACATATCGAGATGTCGTCCTGACTATCGTTTTATTCTCACCTGTATGCGTAACTATTTAAATTCTCCTACTTGCGTTTACTAAGCATATGAATCAATAAAAATCGCAGGGTAGATAGCAGATACTAATTAAGAATAAATAAGTAACTTACATTTAATACAAACACGTTATTAATGTTAATATAGTAAAAGTTGCTATTAACTAAGAGAACATTACAAGACAGAAAGGTCAGAAGAGAGAGAGAGAGGACATAATTGTATCAGTTTAGAGGCTTTTACTTTATCACAGCGGATTTTACTTCGAGCTGTACCATTTGCACGCACCAGTGACACGCAATTCATACAGCGACAGGCTTTTCAACGCAATTTTCAAAATAGCACTTTTACAGCGAACCATCGACATGTCGTCGATTCGCGCTCCAATTCGAAAAGGTGAAGAAATTTGTGTCAAGTAATTTCCGGCGTTGCACGGGATCGCTCGTTGGTATTTCGGCGCGAATTAATTTAGAGCTTGTAATTAACCGTAATTCCATTGCGTTCGTAAATAACTTATTGCGGCACGGTTGCGTCTGTGCCTAATAATAATTAATCCCGAAGCGAGCGCGCGGCGATGACGGCCGCACTCACATGAATGTAAATGGATCTTCAACGAGAAATTTCGATGCGACAGATGGAAATTTTACTCCGGTTATTTATCTGACAAATCCTCGAATTAACTAGGATACACGTCGTAATTGTATTTCCGCATTAAAAAAAATATTTAAAATAACTCAAAGGCATAGAAGCACACACGTAGTTGAACGTTAATGTATGTACACCTAGTATACTCTGAAAGTAGTTTGTTATATTTAAGTACTTGTGTGACGGAGATATGTTTATCTGTTGGAGTTATGTTGCAACTTACTTGGAAGAAGTGTATTTTGCAAAATAAATGTTTTTAACAGCGCTACGTTATCAAAATTCATAAAGTAGTAGTGCAGTAACGTAGAATATTTTTTTTAATAAATTTTTGGAGAGATTTTTTAAATAATTTATCATATTTAATAAATGTCAAAGCTGTCAAAAAGTCGTTCGAAACTGTCTGCACCGCATAGTTTTTAACAATTAAATGCAGACCGTTATAGCGGTCAGATTAAAAATTATTTAGAAATAGTTAACGAGCGAAACTGTTCAATTTCATCAAGAACTATAGAACTATATAAAATTTTGCAGTTAAAATGACTTTTTTTCGTAACTTGAGGTACGGAAAGTTAGCACCTTATTTTTTTCTATCCAAATTAATGAAATTATTTCTAGCACCACCAGAAACTGCAGAACTATTGCAATAAAGTTACGGGACTGTTAATAAAGTAAAGTAAAACTTGCAATTTATGAAAATGAATGTGCCAACTTCACTAAATATAATGTGTAGGAAACGTATGACCGCCCTATCATTCTACTGCTGAAGGACCCTTTCGAAGCGGTCCAAGTTACCTATTTTGGATTCGAAACATCTCGAGTGCGCTTGTCTCACAGCTGCAGGGTGTATCTTATACAGACCGTATTTCTACTATAAGTGAAGGCAAGTTGGACAGTCGAGACGGGCAGTGGATCCGAATGGTACACTCTGCAAGTATAGCCACGATCCGTCCGAATGCGAGGTACAAAGCCTTCCATATGCTCTGTTGCCCGTAATCCCTAAGTACATATATGCGCATACGAACGAGTGAACTGGTCGAATTAGATTAGGCTTAATATGAGTTCACGCAATTCGCGAGTAATCCTCCTTTATTATAGAGACGCAAGTTATTTTGCCCAATATTCATTTACTTTATCAACGAGTGTGACAGATTGCATCTGAACCGATTAATTACCAATGACAATTATCAAGATAACAAAAATATCTTCTATCTGGATCAAAATTATTCCATTAAAATTAAATATTACTTTAAATTTATTTGAAAGCTATCCACTTGTTCCTGATACTATCAAAGTTTGTATGTAAATTTTTAATTTCCGAGATACTCCGACCCTTGAATTTTCCGCATCTCATATTTATGTACATTCCAGCATTTAGATTATGTCACAGTGCACTCACGCGTTATCATTACCGACTCGTGTATTTTGCACGGCGCCGATACGGTTCGCTCGGATAACTTGTCTTCGTTGGACGAGCAGTTATCTCAAACTTGTTCGTCTCTCATAATTCTTATCAGCCCCGCAACTCTCGATGTGGATCGCGGAAACGGGGAGTTCGTTTCACAAAGTGGCCGCCGCGCGAATAGAGGTCACGCGGAGAGAATTCAAAGAAAGTTCATCGTTGGAAATCGAGAACGAATGGTGTCTCTGCGACTTGTGCATTAAACTCATTACGGCAGCGAAGCTAGATATCGCGCCGCTTCCACGCTTGTCGGCGTTGTTAAAACTTGCAGCAGTAACAATAAGGTATTCCGGCGCCGATGAGTAACTTCTATCGCGAGTACGATATTACCCTCAAAGTCGTCTCATTACTGGCAAGCGATAATCCTCTGAATTTGTACATCCGCCGACAACTTTGACGTTCGATGGACGCCGACGACTCCGAGGTGTGCGCGCGTGAAAGTAATAATTATAACTTCGTCTCGGTTCCGCACGCTCACGTATGAACGTTCTCGTTAGATGCTCGTTAATTACGGAGAGGCAGGTTCGCAACTTTACGCTTGGCACGGTGTTTTTAGTCATAATCACCAGATATCCTCTCATCTTTGTCGAGAAACTTTATGACGTCTTCCTAGCGAATATTACTGATCGATTAGACGCATTTCTGGGTCAAACTTGTGTAACTTCTTGAGATAAATCTAGGAAGGCGAAAGGTTTTCAGCTCTGACAGCATATTCGTATCCCTAAATAACGTCTCGCGTTAATAAATAGTATAGTTCGTGATACTTTCACGTAAGTTTGCAACTTAGTTTCTTAATCATCAGGCGTCCTCTTCTTTGAAAACCAGCTCGTTCCACAATTACAAAAAACATTTTTATCAATCTCACGTGAATATTATTTTCTTTTCTTTCTGAAGATTCTTTCGGTAGTGCAATCAGGCAAGAAAATCAATCGGTTAAAAAATATATAAAATACACAAGGTGACGCTTCTAAAACTATTCACATACCCTATTGTACTAACTATCGATTTATGGTAAGAAACGGAATGGGAAACGATAGATTTCTGCTACCCTTCTGATCAATTCTGATAACACAGTTCGCTCGACTGCGCCGCGTTCCTTCTCAAGAAACTCGTCACCAATGGTACGACTAACTAGTAAAGAAGTAACAAAGCGTGATTATCGCACTAATTGAAACTTGACACTTAATTTAACTTGCTATCTAGAATTTCGCTAGTACTTTTGTTTGCCAGAAACAAACTGTCTCGAGGTGAAATCTTCGTATGATATTAAGGCAGGAATACAAGCTCGAGGACTGAACGACGAGTGTAGAGTACAGCGCACTGTGACGAGGCAAATTGCACCTCGTTGGCCACGAGGCTCCCCTTTCCAACTATGCATCCCGGCTTATCGCGTCCGCGCAGTGCTACTTCCGGCGGTCAAATGCTAGTTCATCCCCTTAGTCCGTCCCCTTGCCCGTCATTACTCGATAACTTTGAAAATTTCGGCCTAGCGTCTCATCCGCGCCGCTGATACGCTAGACCGCATAATTCTAAAGAGGAAAGGTCGTAATCCATAACTCAACTTTCGAAAGGCTGTAGTTTCGTTCCATATACTACCATTTATGCGGTTAATCTAGCATTAAAACAGCAGCGTAAGCCTTTTTACATGGCTGGTATGCCATGCTGAAATTCATTTTAGTATGACCTACTTTGCCTTGTCGTTAAGTGGAACTTTACGTTTGAATTAAAGCCATAGGCTTATGCTACGTTACAGCGAACCGAGTAGCCTCTATGAATTCTGCATTTAATGCATGTTATTCGCGCGACGAGTTCGTATGCATGAGATCTTGATGGTCAAACATCATATCACTGTAATCTCGATTCTAATAATTGGATAGTACCATGCTCGTGAAATTTCATTTATGTTCCGTACGTGTTTCCATTAATCAAATTGGACTTATCTAAAATATATGTCATTTAAGAATTAGATATTCGATAAAACAATACGTGCAGATTATAGTAAAATTCAGAGTGGAAGATTAATTATATTTGCGTTACAGTATAAAATATTAATTAATATTCTAATACAAAAAGTGTGTACAAGATTATCAGTCTGAAAAAACTTCGATTTCTGTTTTATTATTTAGACTTAGAAAAGATATATTATCCTGCCGCTACGTAATTTTAATTTATTCAAGTGGTCAGAATAATTTGCCAGTTAAAATACTTGCAAAGTTATTAAAAATTTTGATCAGGAATATCATAAAAGTGTAATTATAATTTATATGTATTTGTAAAGTAATATGAAAATTTAAAATAATATAGCGTGAAATTTAATTTTCATATTCAATTTTAATTAGCGCAATCAACGCAAATTTATTGCAATATTAATTAAAATTGTGTCTGTACTTTTATGAGCTCGTCAAAAAGAAACATCTAATAACGTTCACGGACAATACCGCTTGTCGAAATGCATTCGGCCACTGAGGCCTGACAGAAATTCCATATTTCTGCTTTTCTGATCATCATAATTATTCCGATGGCGCTGTAGAATCCTCTCTCGTATTCATGAAGCGCTGGTAGAGAAGGTTATCGTCACCGCCGCGCACAAATCCACCATTATGACGCGATGAGTCGACGATAATCGTTATCGTCGAAGTTAAGCGCTCTACATTGAGATTGAACCCAGAATAGATGACATTTAACCGGTTGCAAAATGGGGGAGTTTTTCCAACGACACCAAGTTGTAAAAGGCACGACGGTAGAAACTCGTCCGGTTTTACAATTAAATATTCAAGTCTACCTCTATAAAGACTATTGAATGTTGTACCACCTCAAGTATTTCCGTGGTCCAGACTTTCAATATTTATTAACTCATAACTCGTCCATCAATAATTATGACACCGAATTTGCTCCATATTCTAGATCTTTATTCGCGATTACCAATTTTACTTAATTAATATAAGATTATTTTGAAAGGATGATATAAAAGTTGCCTTGTATTATACTATTAAATAATATTAATTTTAACAAACAACTTTAAATGCAATTGTTCTCTCTTGCAAAAGAAATTGCGCAAGTTTCCCCAAGAGTTTCAACATTAAATACCTTGAGCAGCAACAAAACTTCCGTAATCTAATAATTCGATATGCATTGGATGTTTAATTTCACATTAATAGCATTTTTCGAGCATTTATTGAAGTTCGAAACTTCAAGCAGCCGAGAGTCCTCGTATTCAATGATATCCTCGTTAGTTTAACGCTACGTCGGTCCTCATTACTTTAGAAAAGGACGCACGAATACGCGCGCGCGCGTGCACCGTCATAAAGGCATCGTGAGAAGGATGAAATGAGGTCCAGGTCTCTCGTATGCAAGTGCTTACGAACGAGCCAATTTAAAAGTGCAATGGAACGGTGTACAAAGAGGAAAAAGTATTTTCGCTTCGCGTTAGTCGTGCCGGCTCGGACTATCCAACAGCCGCGGGATACCTCGAGCAAAGTGTGTTCTATTCGGAAATCCGCTTTACAGATCTCCCTAGGGCCCCCTTCGTCTGCTCCCTTTCTCGCCCTATCTCTCTTTCTGCCCCCATGCTCGCGCCTCTTTATCGTCCGGCATGCGCAGTCCAAGTTTCACACACCTTCCTTCGATAAACGAAATGCAATTTGTAGTTTATAACTACGGACGATCGAGTGGCCAAAAAATACTTCGCCAAACTATTAAACTGTCATGAGCAGCGTAATACGAGTTTGCAACGCGCCATGAAATTGGACGTTTTGTTACGATACGGATTTATGTTGAATATTCTGCATTTCAAGTGGAAACAGAATGTCAGCATAATAATTAAAATTATTTGTCGCAACTAAAATTAATGAATCGCCGCACGAAGGGGTAAGATATAGAATCGGATCTTTCCTTGTTAACATTTTAGCCTCGTTAAAATATCGTTAACGCAAAATGTAACATGCTACATTTTCATTACCACCAAAGTATGCGCGCAGATATCCCATTCGCTTTTCCGACCGTCGCAATTACTCGAACCGGGACTGCAAGACCCTTTGCCACATTCGCCACCTACGAATCTCGCATTACAAACTATCACTGACCGTTATCGGTCATACGATGCAGCGTCAAGCATCCCACCTCATCTCGCGTCTCATTTCACACGAAATATCCGTCATGATGCTATCATCTTTACCGCTTTCTGCCGAACAATATACATCGAGAAATACATCGTGAAAATTGGAGAAAAAAGAACCGCGAGAGTGGAGAACGGAAATTACTTCACTATTGTGTGACGCGATCTCCACAATAAATGATACACGTAAAGATAAATCTTATTCCAGTTTTCGAAAAATATCTAATCTTTATAATTAAGTTGTCGAAAAATATGGCAGTCGCGTTAAAGACTCACTCGAACAATCTTCGAATTAATAATTGATTCAAAGTATAATTCTCGAAGTTTGTGTGATACGAATTGTAATGATATAAAGGTATAATACGATAAATTTATTTTTAATGATAATAAAATCAAGACAATTATGACGATTTATAACGTAAATTAAAGAAAAAGATTAACTAGGAAGAAATTGATGGAGAAAACATAAGTCAGAATAACGTGAAAAAAGACAAGAAAGTCAGTTCATACAATAAGCTAGCTCTGCAGAAAAGATAAGAACAAAGCGATAAAGAAAGAATACACCGACAAAGAAATCGATTTACAAATGAAAATGCAGACATAACGAATTATAAGATTACCAGCGTGATTACATGGCAATAATGACGACCATGCAAGACGGCAATGATAACAAAAGAAAGAGAGAAAAACAGGATGCAAGACTTCGTGTCGTACGGGCGACGACCTGAATTTTCAGCTGCGGTAATCAAATAAAAACAACGATCGGTGTAGGTCGATAGAATGGGCAATCGACAATCCGATTTTCGCAGAAGAATTCGTTGTCGGAGTACGTTTACCAGCGAGCAATCTTCATTCGCCAAGAAAACTAAGAACTTCGCAATCGGAAGTTAGATAATGCGAAAGATCGCGAAAGACGTTTAGTGACCGCCACATGCAATTTATTGCCGTGCCCTTCCACTTTAATTGCCTGACCTTGTTCCGTATTATACATTCGAAGAATCCACAGTAAATCGTCGGTTACGTCGTGACGGATCGTCTATTTTCTTAGCCGGCGGTATTCCGGATGTATCAAAGATCGATATGTCGCCGATATCGGCAGTTGGACGCGAGCCAAGGTACTCAGGGTATCGAATATGCGTATGAGAATGAGTAACGATTTGTTTAATCGATCGTTTCGATTAAATCGAGTGTTCGTCAAATGTCAAAGTCGATGAAGAGGCCAGAGGGAGACCGATCAATATGGTTTCGGTGAGCGGAGTAGACTTGACCTGGTTGCACGAGTTTTTTTTTTCCTAATCGACCCGCTGGATTAGGAATTTCGAGCAACCCTGATATCAACGTCATTGATTGCTATGCAAGTGGCACGATGATAGAGAATCATCCGCCGGAGTGCGAGATGCGAATCGTAAATGAGAGGATAAGTGGAGTAAGCTTCAATTCATACCGAAATTGCAGTAGACAAAATTCAACTTACATTAGAAAGAAATATCATACGGCTTTTATTATGCTCTACTTCCGTGCTCTACTCTTTAAATCTTAACTACTATTAAAAAATGTTTACTTTTTGTTTAAAAGCAATCATGATTTAGTTATTGTTTGTGGAGAAACTCTAATAAACTCGAATAATAGAGAATTCGCAAATAAAAAAAAGTTTAAAAATAAAATGCATTATAATCACGGCAACACTAACAACGCGAAAAGTAGTATAATAAAACAATGATGGAATATACAAATATATAACAGTAATAAAGGGAAAGAGAATTGTAAAATATTTCAAAAAATTAAGAAAAAAATTTATATTTTTTCACTGTGAAAATAACCAAGTATTAAAAATATGTTAAAATATGTAACACCTATGTCAAGTCTATCTCTGCCTGATGTCTAACAATAAGTACATATTTCATTCGTAACTTTGTTGAATTTTTAAATATAATAAAACGCATAGAAAACAGATCACTAACTGCGCGAGGAAGCGGTGAAACGAATGCATTCATATTCCGTAAGAAGCGTAAGAGTGATACGAGATGCACGTCGCTGTTGATACCCATTGCACATTACTCAGTGGTATTGCGGACAGTATCATCGCGTATTCGCTTAAGAGGTTAATATTTCATCCTGGCGTGACTGCAAATTTCGCGAAGCCGGCACTGAAAAGCACTTGGCTAATGTCGCGCAACGAGTACGAGAAAATGAACCATACTGCACTAACACTCGCCTTATGAATGTTTATGTCGTTTTGATACGCGTAATTAAACAAACAGTCAGTAGAACAGTTGCGGCAAACCGCAAATCCTTCAAGATGGAATATTCCCAAATTTATTGCTCAAGTATTGTTAAGATTCCTAAACGTTTAGATAAAATCACTATAAAGTAGAAATATATTGTCTCTTTTCGAAATATTATACATAAACTGCATTCTATGCGTAGAATGTTTATGCTAAATAAAGTGTCTAACAGACAAAAATTGTATCAAATGTATATGAAACATACAAAATCGACATAATGCATTTAACATAAAACAATATGCAACCTCTGTAAAGTTAGCACCCCATTTTTCAAGATATCATTTTTTTTCTTAAAGTTTGCAATGGAACAGTAGCATTAAAAAAAATCCTAGCTTCACTGGACTTTTAATAAAAATTTTTTTATACCAGTTCGTTTCTTTATATGAATTGATAAACGAGAGAACTATCGATTTGCGGAATATATAATTACAGCAAGAGACAGATATTGGATTTGAATTACAGGTTGCTGGTAATGTAGCGTTTAAGGTATTAGCGCGGTGGAATAGTGTCGTATATGTTAAATGCATATATGTATACACCATATAGATATTAATTGATGCTTGGGATATGTAAATTCCTACGATGCGGTACTACAAGCATGCGTATCAGTGCAAATTACAAACCTGAGGCATGCATGTGCTTATCACTACAACCCCATTAATGTAAGACACATTCATGCATGAAACGTCGAAATAAGAGATATAACAAATTAATTACTATTCTACCACTCGCACGGATGAAGAGGAGTTACTGACGCGATATAATTTATGGATCGATTGACCGAAATTATTCAGCTCATCCGATTGCCTGTAAATTCACATTCAGGGTTTCGTGTATTTCATTGACCTCGTCAAAATTGTGCCGATAAAAAGCAACTAGTTTCGTTCAAGGTATGAATTTCTCGAGCGTAATAAATTGTTCGCAGATCAATGGCGAATCTGTTTTAACCGTACTATTGAACACTTTCTCCTCGCGCCCCGAAGCTGAGCTTAAGCCAGTCGTAAAATTCTCAAAGTTCGTAATATCTATGTATAATAATATACAGGTGCATATGCACGTTTCCACCTTCTTCCCATCCGCGCACTCGTTTTTATTCGCGCACACGCTCATCGCGGAGCGAAGTTTATGCCCATGTAAATCGCGTAATAATACCAAACGACACGCAAGTTTATCGCTCTGTGACGGACGCTTTTATGACCCTAACCGCTGCCTGCCGACATGCTGAATTCTATCTTTTTTTTCCGCACTCGCTAGATTAATAACACGCTTGGTGTGAACGACACTTTGGGTGCATATTGTTGGTTAATCGTATCGCAGATGCACCGACTACAAACCGCGCAATTGACCCACTTTTCTACACGCGGTGGTTCACTTGACAAGAGTGCAGATTGGCTCTTATTCTCATCCCGCCACGCTTGACGCTAAACGCGATCATCTAGGTCTGAGTTTTACTCGTGTAATATATACATGGTACGTGCGAGGCTTGGATTCGACTCTCGACCCAGCATATTCGACGGTAGATACGCCACGAGAATACAGGTCGTTATCCTAACGGAGAAATCAGTGTGCGACGGAAATGTATTGCTTTTGGAGATAAAACTGGTCCTCGGATATCGTCACGATCAGCCGCCGAGCTCCTTTCTCGTATTCAATGCTGACAATAGTTCTCGCATTTTCTATAGGCGACAGATACTTTTTGCAGTGCTTCACTGATTACTTCCGTAGTTTAAATTGATTTTCCGTTCCAAAAGTTTCGACGAAATTCATTTCCAAGTTTGGCCGACTGGCCGAACGACTTCGAAACGACAAAGAAGTGGACTCCTCAAGATTTGCAACGAACATGCGCGCGATTTATCGGTTCGGTTTTCAATCAATAAAATGAGATGGATGATTGACGTAATTCAATTGGAGAATTATTTGACGATAAATGTGCGGACACTTTAAGTGCAAACTTCGAATACTTCTTTGCCTACTTGAGAAATTAAGTTATAAATAATTATCAAATTATAAGACAAATATACATTTATTTATTGCTGATATAAATTGTCATCTAATTGCCCACATTTTGGTAAAATAATTCTTTCCGTCTTGACAAACAAGGAAATAAAACAAATTTCTTCCTTCGTACTCGAGAGGCGACTTTCGAAGATATGTACGTGTGTATATGCAAAAAGGACCACGGCTGATTGTCCCATATATTTGTCTCTGCCCGTTCGTTTTATCCGTTAACAAACGTAGGATTTATTTTTATATTAATTTTAAAAACTTTCATTAATTTTTTAGCAAAAGAGCGTCGAACGTACAGGGTTAAATCGCCGTGGAAATGAATATCTAGAATTGTTACGACTGTTACTGGCAAATCCAATTTGCTCCTTTCACCGTGCGCAGTGATACATGCCTAGTTCGTGCATCGGCGATGGGCAAGCTATTTGCCGAACGTTAAACGGTAAATAACTCATTTATCGTGCAAGTGGACTTTGTACAGTTCTTGCGCCCCTCGTCTGGATCCCCCCTCCCGCCTATGATTGCTCAAATGGGTACGCTCACGAGATGAGCATGGTTTCCCAAGCTCGGATCTTCCGGCCGTGTAAATAAACGCAATTAACGCGGAATTAGATTACCGATTCGACTTCGCTCGGGTTTCCGAGTGGACCGCGCTCCCGGCGCATATATCGTAGTCGTGAGTAATGAGAGGAGTGAGCGGGAGACAAGATGAGGACCGATATCGCGGCGGCTTAATCCCTGGAGCCACAATTTCCCCTTTAAGCCCCGCCGCCCCTCATCGGATAAAGCTCACGCAATTAACGGGTAGACGCGGTTAAGAGGTCCTCAGGCGTACGGAAGGAAGTGCGGACGGCACTTCCAAGGCGCCTTTCCGAGGCGAGGAAAGGATCGGCAGAAATCTCTTCCGGGATTGCGACCGCTCGACCTCGACGTAATCGCGAGTCGGCGGGAATGGACTATCGAACTGGCTTAAGCGATCCTTGAGCCGGAATGCGGTAAACTGAGCGATAAGGGCGCGCGCGCGTCCCATGCCCGCCCGCGAAAGTTCGATTATTCGAATGCTCGGTATAAATAGCTATCGTTAAACGGCTGTTTCGCCATTATATCGTAACGTAATGGAGATCAGCGTCGGAAATCAGTATTTTATTATATGCACAATTACAACCTTCGTAAATTTTTTAATAATCATAATTAAGATTACATTCATTGTATTTTACCGGTGTTATATTTCCTTGGGTGAAAACATGCTAAGTTAGGGGCTCGAGTTAGCTCTAGAAATTATACTGTTTCTACGGAGTGCAAGATTACGACCGTATGCTTCCTGATATCCGCGCATGACTCCTGTTTGTCAGACGTAATCAGTTACCTCAGAACACCGATGTAATCGGTGAGATGGAATCAATTGCCATCTAGTCGATCGACTGACGAGTTACCTCAACTCCGGTTGGAATTTGCGCTATGATTCGGCAGACAATCGCGTTCCCTCGAAAGCTCGTCGAAAACTATGCGAACACCGCTCGAGGCACGTTCCAATATCCAATATTTTGTAACTGACCGGGTGTTTATTACAATTTTACTTCGCAAAATATCGCCCGTTCAAAAAGATTTATTTCCCAATTCTATTAGCAATAAATATCGTATTATAATACACTACTATAATATCATAATACGATTAGAAAATTAAGAGACATATATTAAATTAAAACGCTTGCGCCTATCGATTTCGATAAAAAAATATTGAATATGTAACATATAACAATGTATATAATTTACCGACCCATTTATTAAGTGCAAATTAAAAATTACTGCTAGAGATAATCTCAAGTTTTATATTGTACAAAAAGTTCTTCCTTACAATGCGAACGCGTCAAATATCTCTCAAAATTAATTCTAAATGAAATTTCCCCGAGCATTCGTCAGCCAAAACAAAGATCGACAATACAATGAATTTCTCAGCGACGAAATCGCGAAAATTTATAACACACGCGGTGGTGAAATTACTATTGCCGGTTCGACGACCAGTTTAAATGCCATAGCACTACTAATGCAAGTGGATGTAAACTGTTAACGGGGCAAACATGAGATAGCTCCGTGGCGTTTCCAGGTCAGTCGCTCTCGGGATCACGAGAAGAAGAAGATCAAGAAGAAGGAGAAAACGAACTACTCCCACGAGATGCAATCGCTCGACTTTAACGTCACCACCACCGGCGGCCAGTAACAGGGATCGGCTACCGACTGACCGAGCTCGGTCGCCGGTGACTCACCCCGGGCTCGAGAGTGCGGAACACTCTCGAGCACTATGCCCTTGCGAAACCTCGTCGCCGGGGCGAGTGGAATAAGCGAAGCACCATAGCGCCATGTTTTCTGGCGACTGGCCAGACATCCCCGGGATCTTGTTCGACCGCACTCCGTTCGCCCTCGCGTATCCCCCGTGAAAACATGAACGTCTCTTCTCCCAACGCTTTCCAGAATTGATATCCAGGATCTTCCTTCGTTTTCTCTCTCTCTCTCTTTCTCTCTCTTTTTCTATCTCCTCTCAGTTTATCCACCTGTTCTCACCTTCACCTCTGACTCCACTTTATTCCTATTCATTATCGCCTACTGCGGATCTATTCGCCGGTTTATCGACCACTCCCTCTCCCGAAATTTCGCACTGTACTTCCCTCACCCTTCGAATAGACTTACCCAGTATCGATCTTGTCATAATGCTATAACTATTGTACAATCGGCTATTTAAATCGATGATCTTCAGATCTTAAATAAGGATTATGCAATATATCTTATGTTCGATAAAAATTGCACGCTTCGCTAATATTTGCACATGCATTTTTGCTTTCCCTTTCAGTGAATTTGTTTTTATCTGGTCATATAATTTAGATAATCAAGATCATTAAGACGCCCGTCACGGATTGAGGGAGATCCCAGGTTCGAATCCTGGCTGAGGTAATAGTTTTCGCAATAGGAATAATTTACAGCACGGGAAAAAGGGGGTATTGAATGCTAAATGTAGCATCAGAAAAATGTTAATATGTAGCATTTTAAATATAATTACAAAAAATCGTTTATCGATTGGAATATGTGAATTTGCTGACGATAATAATTCCACGTGTAAGAAAACTGCGTTATGTCCGAAAGAAGAAGTCGGCGCGTAGAACTAATGTGGAAAGAAACGGTATATATAGTAGATTCACATTTTTCAGAACAATATAAGATTTACAAGTTGGACTACCTACATCTTGCCTTGTGACCCACATTGGCGTTTTCTCATATGTTGTTTAGTTTTAGATAGGGGTCTTACTTGAAAGCTTATTATTAGATAATCAATCTCGGTAATATAAATAACGGTATAAACTGAATACCAATGATAATCTGTTCAGTAGGGTGTTTTGCGTGTAGACAACTAGTATGTGTCCACCGACTGTTCCATTCTCAAAGGTGCCCACAGATTGTCAGGCCTGAGGTAACAAAGGTTGCATGGTGGACGGATTATTTGATCAGAGAGAGTTTGAACTCAGACTCAAAGGCGTGTGACAGTCGTATAATCTAATTATGACACTGTTACATGTCTTTGTCATAATTATTGCGCCTGCACCGTAGAGAAATATGGTAACCCTAATCAAGTAATATTAATGTGGTTAATGGCAAACTGGGGCACGAATATGGGATCCCTCGAGGGGTCCTGATAATTAAGATTGTATCAAATGTATTTCCGCCTTGATAAACCGTATACAAATTTAATTTATTCTAATATGCCACTACTTTCTGTTATATCGCCTCGTTTTATTTTTTAATTACGTTGATACAGCACGGACTAGAATTTTACGGGTATGGAATTCAATTATAACACAATTATATAAAAATTTTTATCACCAATCTCTAAAATAAGTTATTAAAGTATTGCACAACGGTTACGAGACATCTAACGTAATGCAGCTTGACGACGGTTACCATTAAACTAAAACTGCATTCTATTTTAGATAATGGTGTATATAAATGAAGTAGTACCTATAATAATGTATATAACTTTTTAAACAGATTACGAGATTTGTCAAGCTTACTTTGCATGTATGCCACGACTACAGCTTTTACAGTAATTTGATGAAATTACTGCAACATTATTTTCTGTTAACAAAAGCATTTTCAACGTGCCAGTCGAAAAACTACGTTGCTATCGCGTAAGCATTTATATTTCTCGTTTGTGCTCGAAACCTCTAAAAGATTATTCCAGTAACAAAGGATTAACAAAACGCGACGGGTCGTGTTTAACGGCGTAAATAGCTTGTTCACGACGAGGAAAGCCACTCGTGCTTATTGTCTGCGTGCCTCGCAGGCGTTTTATCAGGGTCTCTACACTAGATAATGCGGAATCTCATCTAGCTCGGAAACTTAAGACATTCGACTTTGCGACCGTGAGCTCTTATCTTTCGCGGCTTTCATCCCTCTCTCGCTTTTAACGCGGAATCGCGCGGGTGGAATGCACCGGATAAAAAAGAATGATGCACCCATTACCCCACTTTCGGCCGTAATTAGTCGAGCACTCTCGTGTCGTGTGCGAATCAATGGCTGCTACCGCATATATTTGAATGCTGCCTGTGGGATAATTAAGTGGCGTCAAGAACTATCAACGTCAATGAATGAGCCACTGTTTTTTTTTTCGAGATGTCGTCTGTCAGAATTTTTTTAAATAAAAGTTCTAATCTCAATATCTTCTCAACCTTTTTTTCACCGTGTTAAAGTATACCATTTTGAAAAATCAATAAACACTTTAAGAGAGCAAGACGATAGTAAAGGCAAAATGCACGTGCAATAATCATTTCGTATACAATTTGCTTTTACCTCTATTTCGCATTATCATCTGTGTGTAACACGCGGTTAAATTTGTCAATAAAGAATTTCGAATCTTTGATTGAATTGGCTTCGGTTTGTTGTGGACTAAGGTTGAAAGTTATTGGATTTTTCTTATCTTTTCACAAGCTCAAGTCCTCTTTTATGTAAGACTTTATAATTCTTTGAAATGCGTGCCGTTGTATGTCCC
Source organism: Vollenhovia emeryi (assembly GCF_000949405.1). NCBI lineage: Eukaryota > Metazoa > Arthropoda > Insecta > Hymenoptera > Formicidae > Vollenhovia > Vollenhovia emeryi. The sequence goes on along the minus strand of NW_011967240.1, from coordinate 2,281,068 downwards.
ATGTAAATAAGAATTACAATGCAAACGGTTTACAAACAAGAACGCTAGCTTGCTCAGTCTTGCAAGCTAGCTAGCTCTTCTGAGCTTTACGATGTTTGTTACTCATATTTCAATGAAAAAGTAAAGAAC
>NW_011967240.1:2236653-2279231 GCF_000949405.1 Vollenhovia emeryi | reverse complement strand
CGCTCAAACGTATAAATTTATATGTTGATAACTATTGTTACTTTGTACCTCGGTACATGATATTTCTCCTTAGTTTAACCCAATCTACCGCTATTTCCAAAATTGCTACTTTTGCATCAGACACCCTGTATACGGAGCATGTGTCTACAATTATAAATAATCCTGGCAACTATTAAAAATTAGAAAGATAACGTTTGTTCAATCATAACACAATCTAGATATTGTCTTGCGTTATACCTAGTTAAATTAAAAATCCGCAATTTTACTAAATTTTACAGAGTGACTTGAAAATGTTATTTGCAAAATTGCAACAAGTACTAGAAATAAAATAAAATTCGAGACAATGCATTATACGACAAAACGCGGATCCGACGACAATGTATGAAAATTTGGTCGCAAATGTTTTCGACTTTTCCCCCCATTTATTGCTTGCCAGTGATACACTTCCTGACGTAAAAACCGCAAGAGAAACGACATAATATGAATTTATGTTATCGATACTGGATTTTTAGAATTATATGTATATATATATATCGTTAAAAGTTAATTCAATAGCATTACCACACACCATGAATATGCATTTAATAATGTTGTAAAAAAAATGTCAAAAATATTCTGTTAATTAAAAAAATTTATCAATTCGCTGCACGATAAAATTTGTCATAAGATGAAAACAATATGCGCATTTTTAATTAACGGTAAATGCAATATCATGATGTTTAATTATAACATCAACCTATCAAAAGTGACAAATATAATTTATATTTTTCACATCTACCACTCAGCAATCTGCAATACAAAATTTGTATGCAAAAAAATTAATACTGCTTTTTTTTCTCGAAAACAATTATCATTACATTAATTAACTCTGCAGCAAATGAAATGATATAAACGAACAATTACTAACAAATTGAATAAATTTCCACTTTACTCTGATATCCTTTATTCAATCGACAATATTATTTTAAACCTTATGGCGAGCAAAATCCAACTCCAAACTTTACACAATTTTGCAAACGCATTGTGTATCGTCGCGTGTAACCAATGTAAAACCAATATAATCAGTGAATGTATCACGGTGTGAAAGTTCATCGAACAGAAACGAGATGAACTCCCAGAGATGCGGTTGAACGAAACGCTCACGTCTGTTGTTAAATTACAGTTTACCAAAATTAGACGGATAAATGTGTAACGCGGCGTCGTGCACCAACGCTGCTTTACTTTAGTTTAATTACCAGAGTTTCTATAAGACAAACTTTCCTCAACATTACTTCGCAGAATTCTAGCTACAATTTCATTTGTTACGTAACAGTATAATGCAATGGACCCCGGCGTGTAAGACGTAACGTCGACGTGTATTCACGAAGCTGCCAATTAATTATCAACATATTAAATTGCACTTCTCTTTTACACTCCCGACAAACTTCATTACTTGTCTCTCGATAACTTATGCGATGTGATCAAAATATAATAAATAAAAAATCAGTATGTTGTAATTTTACTTAATTTTAAAAGATATTCTAGAAAATTAAACCTGTTCTCTAACTGCAAAATAATTATTTATTTTAGCAATAAGATCAAGTTTCGTTCACATGCTACACGAATAAAATTTTCTTCAAATATGAATGATAAAAATTTTTCGGAAAATATAGCCATGAAAATGCGTCTATACGTTAAATGTAATTATAAACCACGATTGCAAGCAGTAGCAGCGTAAACTAATGTCAACTAGTACTCAAGTACAATTTTACTTTGCATCTTTATATCTTTAATCAATCAATATATGATATAGAAAATAAATATTATAGATTATACGTCAAATTTCATTTTTATTTTACAACGTATATTTTATTTACGCCATTTCTGTTTTAAGCGGCTAACATTAGTATCAAATGACATATGGCAATTACGACAGATTTGGCCAGATGCTAACCCGCGACGCTCTAATTAGGGGATTGTTCATGGACAAAGAATAAAACATGTCACAGACATAACGTTGCAAAATGACGCCACGTGTCGCTACATTTAATTATATCCGCGGAGGCCGCATGGCCGGGCCATTAAAAGATATCTGCAGTTATGTACACGCGTGTCTCGCGAAAAATAATGAAAAGCTCTGGGAATTGGAAAACCGGAGCGCCCCACTAATTTATGGCAATCGATGCGATATGGCGCACGGAACTGCATTCGTGATGAATCTAATGGCGATTGCCAGCGCTCGAAAACTAAAATCCTTTCAGCATTGCAAAAACCATTAACCATGCATACGCTGTGTGTAAAATCCGTGCCAACGGAACTAAAATCACAGAGATAACGGAGCCGATACATTCGTGAAAACCGCTGCGAAGTATGATATGATATCAATAAAAAACGATTTAACGTTGTTGTTTTACTGGTGATGTAGCGACATTACGATTTATGTTTATAGAATAAAGCTTTCATATAATATAGTAATAAAAAATATTTGCTGAAAAAATATCCAATATGTACACAAACATTTGTGGTCAATTTTACAATTGTGACAGAAAAGCTGCAGTCAATACAGAGGCACAATTGTAATATAATTCTTCATAATCATAGAAATTTTTCCCTTCTAATTATATTTTAAATGTAATGTACAATTATATTAAAAACGAAACAGTATTGTTTATTTAAATTACATTGAAAAAGAATTTACCAATAGCAAATGACATGAGGACTGCGTGATAAAATTTCATTTACAAAATGGATCTCCATACATTACGCGACGATCAATGTAATGTCGCAAGTTCTCGTCGAAATTTCGCGGAGTTACAGAAGTCGTCGCGAACAGCTCAAGTTCCCCGAGCAATCTCCAGTCTCGAATAATACGAAATTTCCGCGGGGGGCGTTAAGAAAAAAATGTCGATCTCCCATGACGCACATTTTCGAGAGTCGAAGATCTCTCCGAGCACTGCCGAAGCGACGTTGGATTGGAAAGTTTCCAGTGAGAATTTTCCAGTGCGCTTTCGCTTCTTCCCCTCCCCATCAGTCGTATTTCGATCGAACGAACGGGCGTTTAATTTATTTCACCCTCAACGAATACGTAACACACGCGTTTACGTATGTCGCAAATCGGTGTTTGGGGATCCCGCAGTAAATCGTCGATCGAGAATCTCGCGAAGAAAAACACCTCCCCCATCGGTTTTGAATCGTACACATCGTTTACGAGCCATTCAAACAAACTGACGAAGCACGTTTTCGGCTTGCTTGTTGCATTGCGGCTTGACAGAGTGGTATATGCAATCGCTGAACTGTTTTTTTTTGCTGACTTTCCTAATCGAATACAATATCTTTTATTTATTATAGCCATAGCGCGATGCGAGAGAGAGATGCAAACAGATAATACATTGACTCTTCAGTCATAAATGTGATGAATGGGACAACACTATTCGTAAAAACTAGAATAATTTTACTGCAAAATTTAACGAACGGTAAAATTTAACGAACCACGGAGTTAGAAAATTTAAAGAGGATACAAACATATTAGCTATACCTAAAGTCAAGATTCTGTCGAAATAATATTGCTTGGTTTGTGCAATCATTTGTAATGAGAGATAACTCGATTCGGTTTATCATACGCTTTCCTCGAAACGCAAACTCGTCTGCGTAACTCCCTTCGCCCGAAAGAAGAAACTGCTTGATGGTAGTTTTAAGCGGCGGGTAAAGGTGAGATTAATCGGAATGCGACTAAAGGCAAGAGACCGATTTCTTTCCGCACGCGAGCCCGCTTGATTAGAAAAGTTTCGACTTTTACTTTATTGTTGGAGCGACGGTGCACGAACATCGGCGTTTCCCTAACGTCTTCGACGTCCGTCAACGCGCTTCCTTTCCCAGGATTTTTAAATTGCCTAGCCGCGCGCATCCGTACACGGCGTGTACGTTTTTTGAGGACGAGACCACGCGTCGCTAGAGAAGTAAGCGAAAGCGCATGTTTTATAAACATTCGGAATCACGCATGAATATTTAAACTCTCGCGTAAGCGCACCGATTTCTATGTAAATTGAGTAGCAAACATATTCCGGCGTGAAGTAAAAAAGAGTAACACGGTGGCAATGTATGCATTAGTGAACAATGTTTATTCTGTTCTTCTGTACGAATAAATGATTCCGGACTCTCGCCCAATTATTGATTTTGTCTGACCTGTTTTAAATTGCCGTTATTGTCGCGCATAGGATTATTCAACGAGGTAATTTCAATTCTTGCCCTGGCCTGATTAACACGGTCATCTCTTATTTCACTTTTCTCCCACGTACCGTATCCTTTCTTGCAATACCAGCATTTATGTCTAACGATAACAAATAATTGCTTACATTCTACATTTCATGAAAAGTGATGCGTGTTAGCAAAAATTCGTATAAATGCAGTATCGCATAATCAGATGATAATAAATATTTACATTTCCATTTTGCAGGGGTGAGCTATCTCAGATTAACATAAAATTGCATATTTGCATTTTTATTTTTAAAATCGATGAAATTGTAAAATACCATTTAAAACCCGAGTAAACTGTTCTGCAGAATTTCGTCGATACCGCATAATTTAAAGCATGCCTTTCCCTTTATCTATGTATAACTTTTACTCACAATAGCCATTCAGAAATTGCCCGTGTTCTCGCTCCCCAATAGAAAGACCGTCATTAATCCTAACTCCGAGAAAATGCATAGAACGAGGTGCATCTAGTCTCATAAATATCGAATAATCTCAAATTACCGAGCAAGTGCTTAATATCGGTCACGGAGGCAATATCGGACGCACGCGCAGGCTACATCGAGATTCCCGAGAAATGAGATCTTGCGCGAAACGGAAGCCATTGCTACGATCGTACACGCGCATACGCAATCAGCCTTCAATTTCCGATTGTACGAAATAAGTTGTCCATATAAACAGTAGAAACGATTCCACCGCGCTACGCCAGTCGTGCAATTTGCGATAGAGAGCATTAAATTATTATTACTGACCACACGCCGAACAGGGACACACACTCGCACACGATTGGACGAGAATTACGATTTCCACGTAGAATGCAAGATGCTCTGGAGGATCTTTTAAAGTCGTAATGCATATCTCGCGCGGACGAAGAAACGATTAAGGATAAAAATCTTTTCCACGTTACACCGAGCGACCTCAAATGCTAAACTTATGACGAGTTGCGATCCGGTTACGGGAGAGACGCGAAACGGAAAAGGGTGCTGCGGAAACCCCGACAAAGGAGGAAATAATACGTTCCACCTCCGGCGAAGTCGATAAGCATCATTCGCGCCGGTGGATGAGAGTAATTGGATTGTCTCTCTTCATACATTTCACTTTTATTGCCGTTAAGTACAGCCAGTGGTGCGGCCCGATTCAGCCTGACACTCACGATTAGAGCCACGAGCAACTCCAACGCGAGAGGTCCTTTATGCGCTCTCAGGGAGATAATGGAAGGTGCATTAACCGCCGCGTATTTGAGGACCGCTGTCATATTCGCAACGATTCGTTCAACTTTCTATTCCCTCGCACTTTCTTACCGAAATTACCGAGCAAAAGGTTATTTAACTGAGTCACGTGAATACCGCATTAAACAACTAATAATAGCTTTTATGACTAGTAAAGAATTTCTCTACCTAATCTGTGATAAAAATCAATCTATATGTCAAAAATACATTATAATAAATACAAGTAACAAGTACTTGTAACTTTTAATAAAAGTGTCACCGGAAAAACGAATAAACTAACGCTTCCCTAAGGCGTGTTCTGTTAACCTGGACGTCCAGCAAGAAGTACGACAATTCCTTTTCAGAGATCATTGTAGTGTGAGAAAACAGCGATATGATGCACGAAAGAGCATCGGAGAACCTGACAAATGGGAGTCGCGTCATTTAAGTGAAACGATGCATGTGCCAAACTCCGGCTTTTCCGTTAGACCGTTTCGAAAGCCGCGAATTCCCACGGAATGGAATTCGAGGAGGAATAAAAAGTGGCGAAGTTTGCGCGGTCTTGCCGAACAATCGCCTTTTCATGCTACTTCAAACCGCAAATTGTAAGACGTGCTACGATGAAGTCACGTGCACCGTGCTCGCATTCGCAAAGATACGCTCGCAACCCGCGCGCGCCAAGCTGCGCCGCTTTCTTGTCTCGCGGCCGAAATAGGGAGCCGCGCGAGAGTTCGCAACTGTGTTCGGTTTCGGAACCGCGGCAATAGTTGTCGGGCCTCGCTGGAAATTCGGTATTCTCTCGCTTCTTGCGCGCCGCCGCATCTCTCGCGCACGATGGAATTTCGAGCCTCACGTTGGCGCAACTTTAGTCAAGCCGAGCGGAAACGGGACTCCAAGGATGTTCCATTTTGCGGGGCATTCTCCTATCGTGAAGCGCCGCATCGCGATACTTTATAGAGGGAGCCGAGAGAACGGCGTTATGGGATCACGAGTGTGTCGTGATGCTCCAGAGAAGAGATGCTCTGTTCGACGAGCAACATTGCATATCTCATAAAAATTCGATTTGCTAAACAGAGAAGTAGATATGCTGCCTTGTCAATATTTTCCTTGTGCGTGTAATATTCAAAGTCGCTAAAATATAAAATAGCAACGCTTTCTTACACTACTCTTTCATTTATTTATAGTACATCTTATAATTTACTTTCAATATTTTCAATAGCTTTTCAAGATCTTCGATTCGGTACATTAAAGCCTCTCTTTCTTCAATTCTTATTGAAAATATTGAAAGTCAATTATAAGATGTACAATAAATAAATGAAAGAGTAGTGTAAGAAAGCGTTGCTATTTTATATTTTAGCGACTTTGAATACGCACAAGGAAAATATTGACAAGGCAGCATATCTACTTCTCTTATATGTATAAACTTTTTAATTCATTTGAAAACAATAAATTTTTAAGTAGCTTGAAATCACAGAACATATTATACATATAATAAAGTAAAAGTCAGATAAATTATCGTATTAGACTTGACGAGAAACTCTCCGCGGACTGCAGAAACTCGGCTCTATATTTTTCTACTCTCATTTGTGCGTAGTTGCGAAAGAGGCATGTTGAATCAGACGAAAATGAGTGGAGTTACATGCGAAGGTTTCGCACCCGACTTCTCGCTTCGCGTACTTAACTTCGCATTTCATATAAGTTACACGGCGAGTGCATTAATCTCTACGGTGAAGCAAGGCGAAAGAGTAACCATGCGCTTTTTACATTTGTTTTCTGCGTCCCACGGAGACTTCACCGTGTCAAGAAAAGAAACTTCCGTCCTTTACTCTAGGCAAGTCGCCTGAGATAATCGGCGATCAAGTACATGTGACCAATCCACTTCCACAACGTTGCTCTCGACGGGAACAAACGACATCGTTCAAAATGATAGATGCGGTCGAGCGCCGCACGAAGTAATATTGTGTCTATATATTTTACGTAAAACATTTACGAACATCGTCGCGCGTGTGTACTTCTGTTTTAACAATCACGTCACGCCAATCAGATTAGAGTTTTCAAACAGTCCCTTAATTGTAGTTGAAAAAGTTTCTTTTGCATCAAGTTTTTCGTAGAAAAAAAAATGCACTCGAAACCGATTCAGATTACATCCCTTTGTAACATTTTATCACATATGAAAATTGTCAGAGAAAATATCTTTAAAAACTTATTAATCTCATAAAAAGAGAATAATAAATATGTAAAATAGAAGGGCAATTGTTACGAATAAATTTAATTCGCGTATAATAAAATAGCAAGTCAATATCTTTTTAGAGATGACTCGTAAGCCAACACACTGCGGACGGGTGTAGCGGGCAATCAACCAACTCCTGACGAGTCCGTGATTGCACGTGACGAGTACAGATGAAAGCGCGTGTTGTGTGTAATCCAATTCGTTTCGGATAAATCTCGGTTTCAAGTCATATCAAGCGAATTAATCCGCGAACGTAGCTTCGGTTTCGAGTCCGCGCTGATGGCTTCGGCCGAGCTGCTAATTAATCGTCTCCGTGCTTGCCCCGTGGGCAAAAAAATCCGCGATAAATCGAGCCGAGAGCAGTCAGGACTTTACTCTTTTTTTTCTCTTCTTATACGCGCCATACGTCACCATAAGCGTCGAGCATATTTCCCGGCTCGCTCGAGCCGGAGGTGAGGAAATCCATTTCGTCGGCCAGCAGTCGAATCCGCGATAAGTCAGTCGAGAGAAATTATGCAGCGTGTTCCTGCGTCTGAACGGTACGGGGGGGCTTCATTAAAAGTACAACCTACATATTATACGACGTTCTACGCGATTAAAAAATTTAAGTAACGAACTCTAAAAAATTCGTGAAGATCCGAACAGAAGCCGATATATTTAATTTACCGTTAAAGAGATGCTACCTTGTTTTAATCTTTAAGATTTTAGTAAATTTTTATTAAAATAAAATTAAGTCAACAGTGATTTTAAAGAAAAACAGGCAAAAAGACAAGATAAAACATTATTTCTGTTACTGATAAAATTTTGATAAACAATATGTTTCGCAGCAAGAGAAAAAAATTAATTTCACATATAAATAGTATGTTCTTTATATGTATTCAAAATAAAAATTTAATTGTCAGCTAAATGACTTTTATAACAGTCATAATCGCCAGTATTGTGGCTATTATTGCTATACGTATTATTTCATATTTATCACGTGCAAGTTTTATAATATCTCGCGATTGTGCCACTAAATCAAAACCCATCCTCTTTCCGCGCGAATAATATAACGCGATATGTGATTTTAAAAAGCGGCATGCTGTAATGTGTATCTTTAGCGAATGGGATAGAAAATTAAATAAATTAATGTCAGAGAGGAAATATTACCGCAACGTATCGCCTCGCATATCCTACGGCTTAACGACTTTAAGTTCTCACAGGAAAATTGTGAATTTTTAAAATGTTTTAACTTATTCCAAACTGATGATTACATTAGTCAAAATTACAATCTTTAAAATGTTCATTTGTTCTTGAAAAAGGTAACAGAGATTCTCCCAAATTTCGTTTGCACCTATTTAGTTGTAAGTTTAATGTTCATATTGCAGTATTAATGGCTTACTAAAATATTCATGTCATGTCTACATGTAATTTTTCTAAAGAGGACTATCGTAATGTCTTCCTCCAATGCTTCTCGCGTAGTTGTGAAAGAACGTTCACATACTTTATGCGTAAAACTCAAGCGTGCAGTGTCGCCAGCGCGATAATGCCGCACGATAAAATCTCTTTTTCACCGTGACATTTTTATACCAGCCGCATATCGCACTCGTAAACCAAAGTGACATTTGATGTTGGTAGTAAACGTTCCTGCGACGCCTAGACCGATGAGACGAAACAGAGAAAGAGAGAGATCTGAGACAATTATAACTTTGTTACATTAACCAACATTATAGCCTCATCTACATAATACGGACAAAAAAGGAGAACTAATTGGAGCTAATAACCGCATTAATTAATAAAGTTAAATCTTTTAGAAGATACTAAGGTACTAGATGTTGCTCGGTCGATCGAAATAAATCGCCTCTTTCGATGTTTTTATAGCGATCTAATATCTATGCCTTATCCTTGTTTGCCGATATCTTTGTATTGATCAACCGAGAAGTAACATTGATAGCATACTTCATTCACTTACAAAGTTCGCTCCTCGAAATGTGAAGGATCTTCTTAAAGAAGGTACTTTAATAATCTTATCTCGGGTAAAGCGAGCGAGAAAGGAGCAACGCCTAAAGTTCTGTTGCATCCTTGACGAGATTTAAAATGTTACAATAAGAATGATAGATATGCGATAGATGATCGTCATTCCCGATGTACAATTTTAGAACATATAAATTGTTATTAAACAGAAAATGCAAATTAGAAAGACGTAATGTTAGTGCAGATTATTCGCGTCATATTATTTTTAACACCAGAAATGTTTATTCAACTAAAGTAATTTTCTTTATTGTACGAAAAAAAAAGAACCACCGCTACGTAAAACTCGACCCTAGCAACCTCTCGTAAGTTTGATTTATTGACTGCAATCCTAAATTCTTTTCGTTCGGGTTTCTCGTCGACATCAAGCCGATGACAGATAAGGGAAATCGCGAGGAAGTAAGGCGCTGCCATTCGTTCGCGATCAATCTGAACAAGTGATCCGACCGAGTATTTCTCGTACCTCCGCAAGTAATCGGCTATTTCGACTACGTCCGTACAATCCAATTCCTCGCGTGCATGCGAGGGTCTTTCAAAAATTTCATTGGTCAGCGCGAACGCGGGATATCGTGCCTGCTCTAGCCCAGTCGCGTTTTCCATCCATTTCGCAGTCAGCAATATCGATAATTGGTCTTTCCGGATCTCTGGGTTCCTTCCTCAATGTTACAAAGCATATAACTACAAGCTGCATAACTATTATACCGTTCAATAAAAAAAATGCCCTCTTTCAAGCACATGACCAAGGGACCAAATTTTTTTAATTCCGTCGCGTTTTTAGTGTTGAATACGATCCCGTTTGTCAAATTATTCAATCACGACAATTTTGAGAAACCGGTGTATTCAAATTCGCGTAAAATAATATATTGATATGCATTAAAAAAAATAATCGCGCTATTCGCGCCAGAAATAAAGCTACTGTCAAAAATACTTTATTCTTCTACGGCAACAAAAGCTATTCTACAAAAGCACACGTCACACGTCAAAAGTTGACAGAACAGAAAGGATATTTACGTTGCATATATGCGCGCAAATGCAGTTGAGGCACGCGCGCGCGCGCTTGTTCTATATCTACGCTCGCACTCCATATTTTTACCCCTGCGAGAGATAGCAAATATCTAAGACAAGCTTGTTTGTCTTTTCCGATCTATAGCCTACATTTGTATGTCCCCACCCGAATTCGTTGAAAGAGTACGCATACATTTTCTGTACAATCAAAACTGACTTGTGTACTTTCGGGAATTCGTTTATTTTGCAGCATTTTGTGCAAATAACTACATGTACTAATAATATTAACAATATTCTTTAGTTTTTAAACTAAGATTCGATTTTTAATTATTTAAAAATCTCTCTCTCCCCCCAGATTAATTTAGATATGTTAAATTAATTACATTATCCTCTTAAATGTTACTGTTGGGAAAATTAAAAATTCGTGATTGTCACACTAAATTCTGTGAAAAATCTACAAGAAATATATTAACTCAAGATTCTTTCCGATAAACCGCTTTTGATTTAAACCGCTTTCCTTACGTATGACTTTGAAAAAATGTTATAAATTTCAAGGTATTACGGTATCATAATAATCCGCACTAAATAATATGAGAATCATAGAAACCACATAAAAGAAACGCTGAAATACTTCCTTTCGAATATTCTTTAATGTGCATTTTCCATTTATACTGTCGTCTTCAATTTCACGAGCTTATAACTTATGCAATAAAATTGCGTACTTAAAATTCTGTTGTAGCTTCCTCGATCTAAATGATCGACTTTATGAGAATATCTTGAGCTTCTTCCCGACTGAAATAATACTTTCTCGTGATATCGAGCGAATGAGACCGAAATGTGAACGCTCTCGGTCCGAACGTAAAGCAACTTTCAGCGGCCAAAAGGGAAAGAATTGAATTATCCCAACTTATGCATGTGCCACCACGTTTACACGATATATGAAAGTCGCGTGTGCGAGGCTCATACCCCAGCGAGGCAAGCAATCGCGTTAAATCTCCGTGAAAAATCCAACGGATATATATCCAAGAACTTGCGCCTTTTCTCGCGTCTTTTTCCGAGAAAAAGCGTTTAATTTTCATAAAAAAAAAACCTCAATTTATGGAACGTCCTAAATTCTAGTAGATGCTCTCAAACTCACAACTGTGTCTCATCTTTTAACTCCTCGCATAAGCAAAAAAGTTTTGTCTTTTGATACCAATAACAAATATATTTCTCTCAAACGACCGCAGGTATTATAATCGTCTAAATGCAAAGCGTTGCAAAAATTAACTTTTCAGATTATAATTAAAATCACAAAGGCAAACAAAATTACTTGCTCGAGTTAACGATGTGAAATTGGATATTAAATCACAAAAATCATACACGCATTTTAAGTATATCAGGTACATATTTTAAACGTTGCAAATTTCTCGTTCGTAAATGAAGTAAACGTAACGATGTCTCAAGATTACCGGCGACATAATCGCGAGGAATTTCTGCGCTAATCAGACTGAATACATTTTCCAAACAACCTACCAGCTAATGCTCAAAATTTTTGTTTTCGGCAAAGTTCGGTATCATGGCCGTCTTAAGGCCAGATATGAATATTGAAATTCTCATTATTCGCGTAGCCGCAAGCGACCAGTGTAACTGATCCGCACTTTGGCCGACATAATTTAAAGTTTCTAAATTAGCGAGTTAAATTATGGATATGCGCTCGGTCACTAGGCATCCCGAGCTGGCCAGTTAAACAGATAGATTGCAAAAGTCATGTCCCGTAGGACTTGCAGATATCATCTTTATTTTACCTTTAAACTGGGTCGTGTTATAAGACTGCAATGATTTATTTTTCAACATCTGTCCTCCGCTTAATTGTCTAACTTTTATAAAAGAAATATTAATCAAATTTTTATACCACTAGAAATGACAAAATGCGCGCTTCGCGCGCGCAGTTTCTAGTTCGGTATGTATATTTTTAAGAATTTGTACACATGCAAAGAAGTAGTAGGTGCAACGTCAATTTTAAGTAAAAAGTAATTTATCACTCACTGATACGAGTTGCGACAGCAGAGTTGTACATCGTTAACTGTATATGTTAAACTGTAACAATACAAATATGTATATGATTATTATAGATTAATTATGTACAATCAAAATTATTGTATTAAATAAACTTTATATTTTACATTTTTTAAATAGGTATTTATTAAAATAATTATATAGAATACTGAAAAAATCTTTCTCTTAAATATAAACTCACAAAATTTTATATGTATGGTTTTGTCTCTAACACTTATTCGAATCCTCTTTCGAATCGTTTGAATAAATAAAATAAAAACACAGAACAGATGCTTTTGCACAAGTAGCAAATAACATGAAAATGTAAAACACTTACCTTACGATTTCTCCGCTGTTGCCCGATGCCGCCGAGGCCTGCTCCTCCTCTCAGATTTCCTTGTTGCACTCGCACAACACTCACTCGCGAAATTAATCGAACGCGCGAAATTTCGGGCACACCCGTACGCGATGTGAAATACCGCGGAACACACCAAATATTATTAACAAATATCGCGTGACTTTCTACGATACAAATTACTCAATCTAACTTGCATTTTTGATTCGGAAGAATAGGATAATGGATAAAAACACTTTTGAATTGGCGATACAAAACGCAACGCGAGCATCGAAAGCATAATCTGCGGTAAAGAAGTAGTTATTAGTCCGCAACGAAACGATATTTTACAATATTTGCCATTCAATCTAATCCTCGAAATAAATTAGGTGAGCAAAGTTTCCAGCGATAAACAGTTGTTATTAATTGCAACAGCTAATCGAGATAATTTCCGATTACATTTACATAATGTAACAATGTGCGATAAGCGACTTTCTTTACTTTCTGCCCGTTTGAGTTGCGAAGAACCATAGAGCGAATTACAGCGCGAACGCCTAAGTAGTACAAATTTCTCTTTTTTTCCCGAAAATGGAACAGATTACACCAAATCAATAGATAATTAAGAGCGCGGTGCGTAAACGCGATGTAACCGCGACAAAGTACCGACAAAATACAAAGTTTTAGATGAGTTAGTCTCGTGAAATGTCTATGTATACGGTTGATAAAGAGACGTCTCCTGAACATGCAATTCGTTTCTCCTTGCAAGTTGTAAAAATTGAATAATTAATCGAGGAACGTTACTTACTTGTTACTAATAAAGGTGTGCAAATCAATAGCGTTTTATCCCTGCATTCAGCGCGATCGAGTCTCGGAAACCGATAATGGAAAAGTAATACGACGCACGGACCGACTCTCGCTGCTGCCTGCCGGCTCGACGTTCGGCGAGCGAGTGAGAAAGCGACGACCTTCAAGTAAACGTTGGCCCGCGTAACGTCGTACGATAGCGCGCCGAGTGAAAAACAACAAAAAAACGTTGAAAGTTCGTTGTCCCGCCTATGTAATGGAAAATTCCGTACTTAATATTTTACATTACTTTGTTCTGTGACTGTTACTACGTTTTGTGTATTATTCTGCGGACTTATTGGAATTGATTAAATTGACGATTAATTGTGTTCAATCGAGACTATGTTTCGAAACAAAAATCGTTGTTACTTAAATTCTAATTACTAAGATTCGAGATTTTACCTCAATAGTTGATGCATACAAATGTATATTACTAAATCATAAATCTTCATTCACTATGAATCTAAAAGAGAAGTGAAACACACCGCGCTTCGAGAAAACCAGTCTTTGCTTTCATTCTTTTTCAATAAATTTGGACAAATCTGAAATCTATCTTTCTTGGCATCACTCGAATTATTACAATAGTATTGTATAATACGACGTTATTTCCTTTCGTAATTCGTTTTTACCAAGTTAAAGGAAAAACTTTCAATAATTTTGTTATATCGAGAAACTTAATTGATGCCGTTTTCCACCGCAATACGGAAACGCAAACTTCAAAAGTTATTTCGCTAGAAAAATATTAATAGAATATGACGGATAATGATAAATACAAAATACAAAAGTCATCAACTCGTGTTCTCTGCCCGCAAACTGTTAAAATTCTCGAATATGTTACAATAACTTAGACTGTGGTATCAATATTGCAACTTTTCTGTGCATTCAATTGGGAAATAAGTTGCTCCTAACTTTCGATTATCTGGAAATTCTAGAGAGTTGTTCAGCTTCCGATAAGGTCGTTAGACGTTGGTAACAAATGAGACTAAATGTAGGTCGGGACAACGGGCTAGGTTCTTCATTTTTCAGTGCAGCTGGGAGGTGCTTAATATCATGAATCTCCCCAGTGTCGGACAAACAGGGACAGACGCGATTCTCCGCAATTAAACAAGCTGAAATGAATATGAAAAAGGTGCTAACTGGAGCAAAGAAAAATTTTCACGAAATGGCCACGTTGGCATGCCGGTCTCGATTCCAGAAATTATCCTACTCTTTGTAGACACACGAAATTAACTTCTAGTTGAGTAAACTACCTTGCATCCTCCGTTACAATTAACAAATTTCATAGTGGAAAGGCCAGTGGATCGTAGCATTACGTGACTTTATCAAACAACTCGACGTAATTATCATTTTTATCATTAATATATTGAACAATATTCAAAAGAAACCCAAGTCGATTTTCCCGGCACACCTTATCGAAAAGTATTTTACACAGCTTCCAGAAAAATAAGTAGGACGATTCATAAATAAGATGAACAACATTCCAATTAATTATCGTCTCATAGAATTCGTACTCTTAATCATTCACACGACGTAATTTATCCCAAGTGTATATGAAAATAAACAGCGATAATTCTAATGCAAAAGCTTTATCAAATGTAACTCTAACAATTGTAAAATTTTATCGATATAGATGCCGTTTTATCAATCAATCTTCCTTCGAAAGTATCACGCGTTGAAATTAATTTTACAATGAATATTTTTCGAAGGAAAATGGATTTTTCAGAATATATTTTCTCAACACTCGGCGCGGAAAAGCATTACTTCCCCAGTAAACATAAACCTTATCTCGTAACCGTTAACGTGTGTGCAATGAAAATCGTGGTAGTTGATCCTCCGGTGTTGCTTTAAGGAAAATAACATATTTCCTGCTCTACTACGCGCGCTTAGATGCGCGCATAAGTAAGCGAGAACTTGAAACTAGGTCGTATCAGTTGCTAATATTTTTGGCAAATAGTGTAAAATCTATTATACATTAATATTAATATGTTCCGATATGCCATATTTCTCTTATTTAATATTTATTTAATTTAAATTATGTATCGAATTTATTTAATATTTATTTAATTAATCTTATTTAATATTTATTTAATTTATATTATGTATCGAAAGTTTAAAACCGCACTCTATGCGTTAAAACTTTTAATATTAAAAAATGTAGCACGTTCTTATAACCGCAGCCTAAAACCGCTACGAAATAATACGCTGTTAACATGAGCTTAAATATTTAACATACAAGTCTTACGTATTTTGAGCTTCGACTAAAATGTATTAAGTATTCGTACAATATTGAATAAAATTTCACCGAAAAGCGCGCAATTGCTTCCTTTCGTATGTCTATTCAAAAGCATTAAAAAGCACTCTAGAAAAATCTTCAATATTCCATAAAATTGTTGGAACAGAATGAGTGGCACTACCGATCTTTTCAACGTTTCGAGCACTTTCCATTTCAGAACTGACCAGACGATAGTCAATGGCTGCCCTCTCCCCTCCCGACAAAGCACTGTAATTGGTTTGTCGCAGCTTAACTAACTACCGGATAAAGTCACCGGTAACGCCAGCATTTAAGCGGGGCTTACCGCCACGGGGCGAGGCGAGATGTTTACTGCTAATTGCGTGGCTTCGGACTTTCGATTTACCTGGATTTATGTCACGGACGTGCAGAAGGCAGGGCGTTAAAAAATTTCTTTCCAATTGGTTTTGCGCAGGTACATTTTTTAGGGAGGAAGATTGCTCGGAAAAATCGAGAATGACGTTTTTTATCAATCTGGCATTTAAACTCTTTGACAAATGTGGCATCGGTTTCTCTTAAAAGAGAAAAACCTCGACTCCGCGTCTGCTCAATTTTCAACATTATACATTTCACATTATAAATCTTTATTAGCATTCTATCAGAATAAAATCAATTTTCAGTGTGTTACGTAATTAACTTAATAACAGTTTAGCGACTTGCAACGCTTTGAAAATGGCTCATACGAAAGTTTAACGATACACACTTTCTGGAAATGAACTTTAGAAGTTCTTTACTCTATTATGAGCTCTCTCTCTCTCTTCCCCCCCCTTTCTCAATCCCCCCCCTCTCTCTCTCCCACTTAATTTAAATAAGGAAAAAATACTAGCTAGCAGTAACAGACGAGGGAACAACGAATAGAATATACGATAACGCTGTAATATAAATAGTTGGCATCGTGCCAGATGAGTTAATTGCTAGATCAGCAGTACCTCCGCTTGTTCACCGCGAGTCCTTGGCCGGCTAACTAAATTTTTCTTGGCAGAAAGCACGCGTTTAAATTCGCAAGGTATTTCTGTTTAATGTACCTGGGGTGTGTGCGCGCGCGCGCGCGTTCAGATCTCATTTGCGCGATTAAATCTCGCGCGCGGCACGCCATGAGAAACGCGAAAAGTTCTGCTTTTCCTTTTTTTTAAGAAGGACAAGGTACGCGAGGGGAGCGCACGAGCAATCAGCGGCGAAAGAAACGGAAAACAATTCACCGCGATTGCATTCGTCGACACGTCGCGCGCGAGTCACGCGAGTTTTTCTCACACCAGGAAGACGGACAGGATCGAATTCCGCCGAATGTCGAAAGGTTTCGGAGAAAAAGCGCTTTCTACGTAAATTCGCGTGATGAGAATGGGGACAACGCGATCCAAGGAATCGGGATGAAAATTCCGGCTGTGCGGAATAATTACACAGTAACGACAAATAACTGAAAGCTTGAATAATAGCGCGTGACGTTTACGTTTCATTGTAAAAGTAATATTCGTGTTTATTTCACTCGTTCGTGATTCACGTATTGCAATTTTCACAATTACATTTTTATATATGCCACCCGGGCTTACTTTCACTTTTCATCGGCGCACAATTTATGACGTATCGACCGCAGACATCGTCATCTCCCTCGAGCCATCGTGACTCTCGTGGTCCTGAGAGGACTCGTCCGAGGGTCGACGATGAAGCAATTGAGGGTCCACGACAAGTCTGACATTGACGGTGCTCTTCCACCACCTGTACCACGGCGACACCTGGTCCTGAAGAAGGAGAGACAAATGTGAGCGAGCGGGGGGAGCCACCGGGGTCACGGCTGTTCCTTTTCCCGCCGATTTAAATTATCCGGGCAGTTTCAGTTGTCAGGGGCAAAGGGCAGTCCACTCGATAAATCAGGCTCGAGTGACGCGCCTCGAGTGCCCTCCGACGTGAAAAAGAGAGAGGGCAAAAGGGTGCGGGCGTGCAATCGAAAACGAGAGAGACGCGCGATTCGGAAAGTGGTGCGTATTCGCGATTATTCTTAATTAAACACGACGTCCGACGATTTCGATTCAGCTACAGCGAATTTACAGCGCGCGACGGGGCCGACGGTTTTATTTAAAACCTCACAATCCTATCCGCCGTATACGTAGAGTGCACTCGACGCTTCAAAGTGGGCGCAGGATCTTTCGCGAGGATTAACGACGGCGTTCGGTGACGTGCGCGCGCGTTTCGTTAGACTGCTCTCGGATAACCGGGCGAAATATCGCGCGCCCAGACGAATCATTTCGCTCGCCCATCCTCATTTAGTATCAGCTCTGGTTTCAATGGTACAGCAGAGACGTTAAGCGGCATGAATAATTCTCCCCTGGATCGAAGGCGCACTTTGTTCCAGGCGGAATAATGTATTATAGATTCCAGTGGCTGATAAATCTTTCGATTTATCGACGACATTGATCTGTACCGTACCAAGAATATATACGTACACTACGTGACTAGATTGCCGTATACATTCTTGAGTTATACTGGCGCAGGACAATGGTATACGAGTATATGATAATTATGTTTCTACAAATGATTTTGTACTGCTATAGAAAGTCATTAATGAACGAATTCAATTTCATTTAAGCTGAAAAGCTCTTAAAGAATTGATTAAATTCAAAACACTCATAAACTGCAAATGACATATTAAGTTAATGAATAAAATAATAGCAACTATGTTAGAGTTACAAAATTTCCCTTTCTTTTCTTTCTTTCCATAAAAATAATTGATTTAAACGTTTAAATTAAGCCTTCCTCGACGCAGTTATCAAATGTTTTATTTATATCGTAAGAATTCGTTAGGACTCTCATTAGATATACCAGAGAAAATTGTTGGTATACGATAATCTTATTCAATTTCCCATATTTGCATGCGAAAACTTAACGATCTCCATATTCATGTTTGAGACGATGCCAATAACAATTAATTTAGTAACAGCTTTGGGGCAAGATAATCAAACCCAGCACTTGCTGACAGGCTCCACGGTAATTAACTATATGAATTTAACGAGCATTAGCAAGCATTTTAGGATATATAAACAATCGCCGTAAATACTTGCCATATGACGGTCATGAGCGAAACTCTCGTTTAATTCACACCGACGTCATAAAGATTATGATCTTCATTCTACTTCAACGAGCGTAATATAAACGAAAGTTAACCGCGTGGTGAAATTACAGCTCATAGACAGAAGTTCGCGGCAATTTTTCAATTATCGTGAAAAAAGCATTGAGAGAAATAACTTTTCTGTTACCAGTCTCTAAAAGTACGCCGTAAAAGAAATAAATCGTAAAGATACAAATGCGCGACGTAATTCTTTCCCTACGTTGCGACACGTATATGTATTGTTCAGAGGAGACCCTATTAGCCAGATTTCCGGCTCGCTCACGCCGCGCCTTACGTCGTTCGTATTCTTTTCACATCACGTCGCGTGTCTTTCACGCTCTTCCGGCGCGGAGTGCGTTCTGACACATTTGTTCCGGGTCGTTCCCCGACGTTATACCCGCGCATTCGAGCGTCGGGACACCGTTCACCTGTTTCACCCTTGCACCGCGCCCTAATGCGTCCGCCCGGGGCGAACGTCGCTATCTGGCCCGGCGAGATCGCGCCGCATAAACATAAACCGCGGCACGACGAAGTCGTGCTGGATGCGACATAAAGTCGATGGCCCAGAGGACGCGTATATATACTGGTACAAGTTACCCCGAGTACGTTCGCCGGTCAAAAGTCCAAATTCTACGATTTTACGCTCCTACGTTGCGACACGTATATATCCTCCGGCCAGATATACCCTCTTCCAAAGTTATTATGCGGTAAATAACTCATGCGTTATGCACAGGGCATTTCCGGCTTACCGTGCAACCTTTCAGCCGAAGATAGTACGGTCTAAACTAAGAAAAATGGCCATTGTTTCAAACTCGAAGCGTCAATAGGTATTAAGTTATGGATATTACGATATGTATTGATCTACGCGTCCAAAGTGTCTGGAAACTTATTGTTAGACTCAGGCTACTGGATTCTCTAAGAGCGCTTGGCAGGAGGGTTATTCATTTGTGAGTTAACGAAAGCTTTGATAAAATAATGTATGCTTGTATATAATTTAAATATATAATTAAAAATTCTACTATTATTTGAAAATGCTTCAATTTCAAGCCACATTTGTTATATTAGTAAAAAATTTCTTAAAAAATTCAATATAGAAATTACCTCACTCAGATAAATTAAATATAAATATTATTTGAATAAACAAATTTCACACACTGTAATTAATTCTATTAAAAGAATCGGTTCGTATCATTCATATTTTACATCACGCAGTGATTTACGTTGAAACGAGAAAAACCTAAATTTTTCTTAAAATTAAACTTCATTTACTGGTACCTAACTCTAAAGACACATTCGTTTTTCTGCTAAAAAAACGACATTTTGTTTCAAATATTAATTGCATTTCACGAATATACAATATCATGTAATATCATGATATCAGTTTCATTTGTTTTACGCACGTACATCCATCGTTACCGTATAACGTAAACCGATAATTCCGTAAATTTAGTTTCTGATGGACTAATCCATGTAAATTTAATAAGATATTCGTGCAAATATATTGAAACATTTCCAATGCATTCTGTTGCAAAATATATTAATGAGACATAATGCTGTATTTGCATCTTCGTAATATTACGTTAATGATTAATTAATTAAATATGTTTAATAAAATAAATTCAGTATCCGATAAGTGGCATTATTTAATGTGACGTCTTTCGTTACGCTAATTAACGAGTTCAGGTGGATTGCATGTGCCGCGTACTTCTATTGCGTATCAAACAATAGAAGAGTTACGTATGAAATGAAAGCATTTGTCCAGACAATAATTTAATTCAAATAAGCCAATAATATTAAGCCCTGTTTTATCATAATATCGCTTTGATAAATCAACGTTAATTTTAATTTGTTCTTATTAATTGCTACCTTCCTAGCGTTAGGCGATACCCGATTGATAGCCTAAAGGATAAATAAATTGGGAATATAGTTACCCTGCAGAGCAGGTAAACAGTGGTGACATAGCCTAATATCACGATGGTCAGAAAGAACCATATCGCTCCTCGCGTCCAGAGCCTGGAAATCCCAATCTTTTTCCCCTCAATGATAAAGTATCGCATACCTGCAAAGTTACAGCGGATAACAAGTACGTACTCAGTTTGGTGTAACGGTAGTTTCGCAAAAGTAGCACGCTTATCGGACGGAACTGAGATTGCCCGACGCTTCGTCAACATACGATTTGAATTCTCTTTCGCAGCAGCATATCACGTTATTCCGTAACAAAGTTATTTTCTCTATATTTCGAAAAGAAGTTTGAAATGCAGGAAATTTGTTTCAACGTTGAAACTACACTTTTTATACAATTGCAAATAATAAATAATAAAATATACGACGATGTAACATTTGAAAGCGCGAGGTTATTTCAGGCGTTAAAAGTTTGTTTTAACATTAAATGATAAAAATGTATCGTGTTATGTATAATAAAATACATGACATCTTTCTCCGAGTGTTTTCTAAAAAAAAAATTGATTTCGATTACGCAGAGGTAATTTCTACAAAATTTTCCACACTTTCAACTTTATCAAATTCGTTGCGGAATGCATCGAGCAAGTTCGAGAAATATACGCGAAGAAACGTGCCAATATTTACGTTGAAATTTCCGGACATTCCTTGGCACTTGGCAGTTTATTTGCTTCATCGCAAACGGACGACCGTTTCCACCATACATATAAAAAAAGCCACTCACCTAAAAGGCATACCGTGGCTAAACCCACCGTAACGATAGTGAGTAACGTTAAGATGAGCAGGTCTGATTCTATATTCCTACGATTCCGCGGATGGCTGATCCATATCCTCAGAGATTCTGGCCTGCAGGTAGCCATAAAAATGATAACTATGTGCGGCCGGGTACGGCCATTAAGATAAAAGCTCAAAAAATTCATCCTTAGAGGATCATGCGCTCGCACGAGGAACAAAATGCTTGCCGCTAAACCACACAACGCGATTAGAATCACGAACGCAATTTGTTTTAATAGTCACATAAATATATAAAGCTACTGCAACTGTTTCGAATTATATAAAAATTAATAAAAATTTACATGCCCGAATAAAATTATTATTTGATGATTTGCGCGGAAAAAAACAACTAAATCTATTTATTATTTTAATTCGACCGAACTGCAAATTTTAAGTAATGCATCGTACGCTATTCAACTAAATAAAACAGAATGCAGAACGCAGTTTATCATCGATCCCTTTGAACAATTTACTCGCTACTTCGTTTTTGATATTCAAGTAAACTAAAAAGTGCAACCTAATCGACTCACACTGAGGAAACAAGTAACGCAGAAGAAAAACGAGATGAAGGGAAGAAAAATATAACAGAGATCAATTCATCGCAGAAAGGAGAATAATGGGCACGATAACGGAAAACGAAATAAGGAAACGCGCCGGTGTGCGAGAGATCGAAATGCATTTCAGGTGCTTGAATTACATCTGGCTTGAAAGTGCGCCCTTCCTCGCTAACCCGATAAATGTAATGCTCACCATCGATAACGAGGCGTCTCCACGGCATTGAAGTAGTACCGGCACAATTCGCAGTAAGTTCGGCACGACTGATTCAGCCATCGTTCCAGGCAGGACAAGTGCACGTAAGCCAGAGTGCCCTTGCACCTGCAACAGACATGCCGCGTATACCGTATTGCAGTATTGTAATGCCGTAAACGCACACAAAAGAATGCTACGTGATTTTTCTCATGCAAAGGGACGCGGAAACAACGTAAAAGCGATTACGCACTTCTTTGTGGAAAACGGAGTGTTATTTGTGTTGCTTAAAGTCGCAGAAACTCGATGAATTGAGTCTAGACGGGAATCCGAGATGGGATTGTAAGGGATAGAAACTAAGTGGCTTCGTTGATTCTTTCGCTGCGCACTCGAATACGTTCGCTCAGCTGTTTCCAAGCGAATGTAAAAGACATGGCGACACCGACGCCAGACTCAACTTTTGAAAAAAAAAAGTCTCCAGTTACGAGACATGCATTTAAATGAAAAAGATAGGCGTTTCATAATTTTCAAATAAAAATGCGACTGCTGAATTAGCAATCGATTGACGTATTGCACTCACATCGCATTTGTATTGTAAAATTTCCTTCGCGCGAATATATTTGCAGAAATAAAATTATACAAGCACGTTATTGCATTCCGCAGGGCCCATTGTACAGGAAATATGAAATCTATTGATTCGTGTTCGCTCGTGAACGCATTATCGGGAAATGCACTCCGCAATCGAGAACACAAGAGAAAAATAAGTTATACCCGATTCCTCATTATTCTCTGCCGCTCCGGACCGAATGCCTACGACTTCAAAGTAATAATCGGATTAGAAAGAATTTCCGTAAGTTCGAGAATTATGAAGGGTAAACGCGTGGGAGATTTGCAGCGGGCCGCTCTCTCATTTCGCACGTTCCCGCTGCGTTTCAACGTAGTTCTTCAAGCACGAGTTGTGTGTCCTTAATCGCCGGAACACGTTCCTCGAACTATTCACTCATTTACGCCTTTCCCCCGTCTCTCGGTGGCACCGGCCCGTAAATGAGAAAGGGAAAGAGCGAAAGAGAAGCGAAAGAGGAGTTTCCCTTCTAACGTCTCGTCCCTCGTCCCTTCTTAGCACGATTCTCCATCTCGCAGCCAACGCGAGAATTATGCGACTACGTGAGGTCGATTTCGGTGCCGAGCCGGAATATACTTCATTCGACGATAGAGTCACGACGTTTCGCTTTGTCAGCCGTGTTAAACGACCGCTGTTCGCCGGGTAATCTCGTTATTATAAACAGTACCGGCAACTATCGCGACATGCTCCACGCTTCCTACGCATCCTACATCCGCGATGTGTGCAGGCAACGCGCAAATTAGTTCGAACGAGGTACGGAAGTCAGTAAACCTGAGCTGTACTACTGTCGTACAATATAGTGATTTCAAAGACAAGTTTATGCGTTAAAGTCTCGTTAAGGTGACATCAGGCTCGCGCGTACATCTTGCAAAACGTTTAATACGCATGGTAATCTCAGATTATTTCGTCGAGCATGGAAAAGTCGCGCGAGCAAGTAAAATGTTGCAATATTTTTGTCTTAATAAATGTACTTTTTACATGCGAAGGACACTCACTCTGATATTTGATAATCTAAGTGTTACATTAGCTTCAATTTCAAATCAAATGTATCAATTATCTGCAATAAATGTTGTTGACGAGAATCATATATCCATCCAACTGTCAAATATGTTAAAGACACCCCGAGTCAAAATTTTGGCCCTATGTTGAACCTTTAATTCTATTATAATAGTAGGACCTGAGACAGTAAAATAGGTCAAACTGCAAGTACAAAATTTACTCTTACTTTAAAACTGATAGTGTCGGAAATTTCTACTTTTGCCAATTTAGCATTAAAGTAGGTCCTTTTAAGTAGGAGCGAAAGCAAATTTTTAGAATTAAAGATTCAAGGGAGGAGTAAAAAAAATATAATGTCATCAAAGTAGGTTATTGCTGGTCTATGTAGGTGTAAATTATCTTTAAAAGTGTCGAAATAGTACCAAAATTTCGACTCGGGACCTTTCGCAAGTTTAAAGGAAAAATTTCTCAACGGACAAGAATATGTGCGATACAAGAAAACCAGCGATGCGGCGCACAGCAACGAGTGAAACAATTTAATTCTCTTTTATATGATTGGCTTGCCCTGTGGCTCACCGCCGTCATAAACTTTTCCCTTTGGCAGAATGACGGTGTACATGAACGATGATTAAGCCCGCGTATCCGGCGAAACAGTGTTATCGTCCGATGAAATTTATGCCGCACTTCTTTCGCCGCGGAGTATAACCGTTGCGTTATGACATCAGTTTTGCGATTGTTCCGGTGAACAATGCACGGTATGCAGCAGAATCCGGAATACTCCGTCAGCGTCGAGTGCGATATAAGGAACGATATTAAACGAGAAATAATTCGCGAGCGACCGCCGGGAAAGTTGCCGGCATCGCCGGGAAAAATTTCAACCCAACTTCCGATAATGAAATATTTTAAACAATCCACCACCTATCCGCTGCGATCCCGCCGACCTTTTTAAACACCGTGATACCGTAGTTCGCAACGCAGCTTCATCTTTCAGCTGATAATCGCGAATTTCGAAAAAAGTTTTACACATAACGCAGAGCAGAAGCAAGATCCGTAAATGGAGGATAAGCAAGGACGGATGAGATTAATATCTGCCAGACGGGAGTCTCACCCTGTATTTCCCTCGGCTAAAGACGGGCGGGGGTGAGAAAACGGATTTGCCTACTCGAAGAAAGGGAGAGGTAAAATATCGAGCATTTGTACTCACGAGGATGCGGGGACACGCGTGCACTTGGCGGCGGGATCCGCGAGACTACAGATGTTCCCACCACGAGGGGCGGCCACTCCGCTTTCCACCATAAATAATCGGCCGCATCAAAATTCACGATGATTCATGCGCCGAGTCGACCAGATTTCATGCCGGATGCGGGGGGCATCGCCGCGCATTTACCACCGCGCGTCTAATGTTGCCGTGGTAACACGAAAAGAAATGGGTCACGAGATATAAGCGTGGCACGTAATCGGGAATTCTCACGAGGTCCTCGTGAATTAAGCCCCACGAGCGAGGAGGCGCGGCTCAGGTCGTTAAGTTGACGGGCAGTACGGATGTCCCTCCGCAAGAAAAAAAAAAGAAACGATAAGGGTACGATCTTACCGAAACGTTAAATAAAATAATCGCGAAGGCTAGTGGA
Organism: Vollenhovia emeryi; assembly: GCF_000949405.1. Lineage (NCBI taxonomy): Eukaryota > Metazoa > Arthropoda > Insecta > Hymenoptera > Formicidae > Vollenhovia > Vollenhovia emeryi. The sequence continues at coordinate 2,253,221 of NW_011967240.1, read as the reverse complement.
AGGTAAAGCGCGAGCACGCCTTAAAATCAAGAGACAATCTAATTGGGTCATCTCCCTTTTTGTCTCTTTTTTTTTCCAAGAAACTGCAAAAGTCGTCGTTTGCGACTGGGAGAAAATAGAATTATGATCAGTTACCGAGAAACGCATTCGTTACGAGTCAGTTTTTCTCTACTCTTCGAACATTGCAAAATTACCTAGCTCTATGACATGTAAATCCGAACGTATGACAGGCAGTAACAGAGTTTCAAAGTAATGAATCAATTCAAGATACTCTGAATGTCTTTAGCTTTCCAAGAATACTAACGGCTAATCCCCCGTGATATTTCACTGGTGATTAGATGACGTGAGATGATCATCGCTTAATTGAGCTTTAACACTAATTAATTAGCGCTCGTCTCCCGTTTCATGCTTGCGCGAAATTAGCATTTGTCGCTTTGCGCGACGTACATTGTGATAGATGGTGAAGAATAAGCTATTGGGAATCAAAGCAATTAAACGCTTTCCTCCGCTTTACAGTGACCTATATATATATCTTTGTTTCGTAATTAAATTTATCACTAATCGACTGTGCCCATCAACTTAACTGAACTTCCAGCTTGAAATATCTAGTAATAACTGGTTACAAAGCCTCTCACATTAAAGTTCATTTAAAGTAAAAGCCATTGAAATTAACTTGAAATGAAGACTTACTCAATTTATACTTATTTTAAGACTTTACTTCGCTAAGTAAATTCTAAACTAGTGAAATTTACTAAACTCTCAACACTGTTATATTTCGACACCAAAACTGCCGCTTCAATTCTAGCAATTGTAACCGTTTTAATTATTGCAGTACTTTCAAAGTTTATTGCAAAATACTGAATGAAAGTCAACTCTACGCCATTATAAATCTAAAATATATTTTATATTTTAGTGTAAATTAAATAGCGCACAAAGCTATTATTGTTATAAAATATAACATTTCAAGTACACCTACTCTGTATTGTTCACACACGCCAATTTTTAGCACATTTTTTGCCATATATCGTTTAAACGCATCAACAGAAATATCCGAAGCTGAATCCGCAGGATTTAAATATCGCGATGTTCCGCCATTAATACGTAAGCACTTCCCGTTCCGGTGAGCACCACATTTTTCTCGAATCCTATTAAGAATGAAAGATGGGACGTTCGTAAGATGGCGGAATTCTGTCCTAAATCCCAGACCATAGCTATATGGATGATACATATCGTTTTGCCATGATAAAGTTTTCGAAATCGTAAATGCACAACTGCATTCCTTCTTTCTGCATGTGTATGACAAGCGACCTTTTTCTCAAATTCGAAAATGTGTATGTGTTTTTGAAGAAGAAATTACAATTACTCGTATTTACGTACGAACAAACACTTCAGTGCTACAAAAAATTACATACATTACATTGTTTTCGTTGTAAATTAATGTTTAACATGACAAGAACTTTTTAAATAGTAAGTGTAAAGAGCATGTTGTAACTAACCGCCACGCGAATATTTCGTATAAAATTATATAATTAATTAAAAAAGCCTTTTCTTTTTATCATAAAAGTAGAAATAATATTTTTTGTATACTAATACGAGATAATCTTCTTCCCTCCCCAAAGCTTATAAACCTTATTAGAGGATTGATGATGTACAAGTGGAATCACTCTATAATGTATTGAGTAACTTAATCTAATTGTAAGCTTATTCTGAAACCTGCCCATTACGGCTCTTAAATTAGCGTTCTACCTCATCTCTAAATACATTTGTGAATTATAATAAACCTAATATATACTCTAAAGTTATTATAATTCATACACGTAGAGGAAAGTCCCCTTTAAGAGATGGGCTGCTAATGTGAGATAGCAGAGTTTCTGCTAAATTAATAGGCATTATCTGTTGGTTCCACTATGCATTTATTGTTCTTGGGGTGAAATCTGTTTAGCGGAAAATTGATTGCGAGATCATGTAGTCATTGCGAAAAATGATTTGTGATTGAATTTGGATGTTGAAAACCTGCTAGCTCGTATTAGAATTCTATATTATAATAGAAGATTTTCCTCTATATATATTTTACTACATTTTATACATTTACAATAAATCCATATACGTATGATGTGAATTTCCATTTAATTTAAAAAGAGAATATGGTACGATAAATTCTCTTTTTTCTTGCAATTATCTCATAAATCTTCAATCAGCTATTTAATTTCATTCAATAATATTGTACGTCAAAACGAAACACTGTCGTAATTAACTTTTCGTTTCATAAATCTTTGTGTATGACACGTGACAGTATCGCCGGACAAAAACTATTATTTATCCATTTCTCAATCATTACGTATGCGATTTCACTGCACCGTTTATGCTATCGTTTTGTTAAAACATCCAAGTAAACCTTCGGAAATAGTGGTTTTGTCCGGCTGCGTAGTGATCGAGCTGTGATAGAGCGAGCATGCATTTACCTACAAGGGGAAATAAGCGGTTCCTTCGCCGTGTTCGTGTGACATATTCGGCAAACGCTGGACCCAACCGAGATCAGGCTGCGGGTAAGCCGATGCTGTTGTCCAACGACCCCCGGAGACACTTGCTGCGTGTCGCGGCCATTTAAATTGCAGGCCGAGCCCTCGGGAGCTATGGCCACTGGCGGCATCGGCATGCTACGCTCGTGATCCAAGTTAACTGTGGAACCAGCCAGAGAGAAGGACACACACCACGCGGTGCATATGCATGATCCACCACGTACTCGCGCTTATTTACACCCCATTCACCGCACCGCGCCGGCCGGCCTTAAGCGTCTATTTTCTATACGAACCGATCGGAAATCTGATAATAGTTCGCGCCAGTGGTTGCCAACCCGCAAGCCCTCGTGAAGCCAATTATTATCTCCCACACCTCCGAATTTAGCGAGACAAAAGCCCGATCGTACTCAACCGCGTCTATCCTCGTATGTTTAATAAAGAGGACTTTAAAGAGAAATACAAAGTTTGTGTTTATGCTCAAGGGAAGCGGATGAAAGAAACGCGCCCGATTGTGAAAGCGTAATTAAAATTTTTCTTCTTACGAAAGATAAACCTCATCAGAGAAGTTCGTCCGGTTTGTTGGATCATGCTGTATTAAACGAAGCGGTGATTATACGACTGAAAATCGACACTTTTTCCAATTACAACTATTGTAAATTTTAAAAAATTTCTTTCCTCGTGTAATTGTTCTTTAATATCCATTTCTTTAATGTTTCCTAAAGTCTAAAACAAAATTAATACTATTTTGCACGTACTGCTCGATCGATTTGGAGAGAAAGTTGTACATAACACGGTGCATATGCATGAGCGATCACGAGAGAAGTTTCTGCATTCATTTATTCACTATCCGGATCTAAATCGAATTTATCTCAAGTTTTTAACGTGAAATCTGTCGGCAGCTTATTGAATGGTAAAGTTAGCGTTAGAGAACATGTCGGTGCCATTAACTTGAAAAGTTCATGCATTGCATTAACAAGATAATCCGATATATTCCATTTAATAGAAACTTTATTTTCTCTATTATCAAACCCACTGATAAATGTCCAACGATACAGCAGGACCCATCAATTATTTAAATTTCATTAATTTTCATTATATCAAAAGTCAAACGCACTTGAAAATTGTTTCGCGTGCTTAATAATTTTCACACATTCAACATCACAATTAACTAATTACGATTCTCATCACGATATTATTATCAATGCTCGATTTTAGCAGATTAAAATTAAATAGCGCATCAAAGGATTAACCTTACAAGTAAATTATATAACTTAACCCAGTTCTTGCATTCGTGTTTAAATCACCATACATTCAATATTGTCTTTTATGTTTTTTCATGTTTTCATTTCCTTTAATTGATTAACGACTCCCACGTGTTGTTCATTCGTCTTCAACAATCCCACCCAAAAACTAATGGAACAGAATCATTCAATTCGCACTAAAGATTCGGTTGGATCCTCGTCCGCGAGATACATTTAATTCTCGCGAATTCGAAGGCTCCCGGAGATGCCGAGTGAGTGAAAATTTATATCATACCCGGGTGCTCTCTTCTCTAACGAGGCGCAATCTCTCGAGCTCTTTGATACGAGGAAGTGGATGCTCTCAAGTTTTTCCGTGACAATGGGACCGAACTTTAAACGAAGTCCCGCCGGCTGCGGCAATATTCCAGATGAAGAATGCAAGCCGTAGCGACGTCGCGACAGGCAAAACCTACCTACTTGCGTTTCCGACATCGCGAAAGTTTCCGTCGCGATACATAACCAACAATTTCCCGTGAAAGGGAGTCGTGTGCACGCCGTGCCGAGTCCTCCCAAGTCCTCCCGATCCCGTAATTGGAATTGAGTTTATTTTTTATGTAACGCGACAACACCGAATGCAAATGTGGTGCCGACCCTGGCAGGTCGGCAGAGGTAACTTTTAACCTATCCGAGTGACGCTGACACATCGAACGCGCAATAGTAATTTAGCTCGTTTTCCACCGTCATTTTTTTGTCTTCTCGGCAAAGCGACCGCGGTAAATGCAACTAATGCCAGATCGCGAAAGGCTTCGATTTCTCTTTATCTTAGAAACGTTTGATTAAAATTGAACATACTACCAACAAATTCATACGGAGATTTAAACTCTCGTAAAAACTTTAAAACTGTATTTACGAACTCTATACTGGAACGCCTTAGATGATATTATTAACGAGATCTGCAAATTGATCTATCGTTTCGTTTTCTATGGACCGCGTAATTAATCCTCGTGAACCTCTGGGATCCGATCGGTTCTATAGATGCAAATGTATATATCGTGAAAGCGGCTGCGTGCCAACCGAAAATAAAATAACACTACAATGAAACATTAGCTGTAAAATTGAAAGCAAACTCCAGCCCGTTTGAAATCAAAGCCGGATTCTTGTTGTCGAGCGAGTGAAAATGCATTTCAAACGCAAAATAAAAAATTTCCGCGCGCGCTGGTACGCACTTCAATTTCGCCTTTCGTACGTAAACACTCGGTCTGTACGGTCTGCTGTAGCGGCTTTTTATTGGATCTCGAAACGAGATTCCTTTGAAGGAAAAAATACAGTTTTGGAATAGACGTCGAGAGCACTGTACTTAATCAATTTAAAAGCGCGTGCAGTTATATAACTTAATAAAATTACAAATGATTTTTCCTTTTATGTACACGCTACCGACGTGAAAAAAATTACTAACTGAACATCTTTTGAGACACTTATTCACATTCCAAGAGAGAAATGTATTAACTGTATGAAACGAGATTTATTAATGACTATGACAGAATTTCAAAAAATAAAGGTCTATTAGACGTTCTGTAAACGGACTGTAAAACTTTGAGAAGAATAACATGTAAATATTTAAAAAACATACATCCCTCTTTCTTCATATTTAAACGTCATGATATAAAAGAATAAAAAGTTAAAATATATAAAAATGTATTGAAACGAAGTTAATTGCAACCAATTATTTTAAGTCTATTACAGATTACAGAATACAGAATAATATAAAAAATACATGTTTTTGTAAACATAAAAACTCCTCTATTGTCTCAGTAAAAACTTTACATCAATATTTACATTCTTTTATCATTTAAACCCATGTGTTAATACAAATTCGAGCCTTGTGCCACTTTTTCAATCTTTCCGACTGTTCACGTAATTATTCGACAGAACGAAATTGACCTCGGGTAGTCTCTTTGAAAGAATTGCATATTTTGCCCATTCCAAATTGAGACCTGGGGAAGAATGTCCCGAGATCGCGGCCCCGTCATAAGATTATGAAGATTAATTAACTGCAGAAACTATGCTGTGCGCCAACGTCACTAAATTGAATCTCGGCCGGGTTCCTGATTTATGGCGCCACTGCATCGAAACTTTTTCCCGCGAAACGCCTGGATTTGCATCGCATTAAGATTCACGGTCTATCATTCACGGAGAAAAAGAACCTGCCGTTTGTACTTAACTTCTTCCAAGGCGCCCTTCGAGGGCAATCTCCGACTTCTCTTCCTTTTAATTTCGTCTGGTCGGGAATTCGTGTCTCTCGTTTTTAAAAAAGAATCAGTAAAATATAACATTTAATGTTAAATATCGCCATACAATTTATCGGTATGAAATTTCAGCAGAGACTAAAGTTATTTCAGTCTTAAAAGAGTTAATATACTTTTATTTAATGATCTTTAAATGTCCATCAGAACAAAGGCAAGAAGAGAATACACAAAATCTGATGGGCGTTTTAATGTCATTATGTCACCGTATAAAAGTTTTAATTAGAGATTACGCAAAAGCTCCACCGACAATAGAACTGTGAGAGCAACATTAATTGGGATTGCGATGCTACGATTCATTCTCAATTTCATTACACGATTTAATTACCGTAATATGGTAATAATGTGGCAATTAATTACTTTTCACATCCGTTATAAACTAATGCGATACTCTAGTTCGATATAATGAATGAAGCTTGGGCGAAATACAAATGGAATAATTTATGAGAGGAAGTGTTATAGTGATTAATTCGTGTATATATTACTTAATAGAGGATACATGTAAAATCATTGTCAATGACGGTAAACTTGGCAAGTTTTACAAGAGAACATTGTTTGCAATATAATAAGCGAGCGCTCGAGTGATCAAGCACCGCTCTTCAATCACGGATATTTCAATTTATATAAATTTTGTCTGCCATTTCATTCAAACGGGGTTTTTTATTCATTTTTATCTCGATATAATATCGCATAACGGTATAGAATGCCCAAGTAATGGAGATGCATCCATTAAACTGCAGTGACCGTTTCTTCATCGATCGTGGAAGATGGATGTGACGGTATTAAAGCAAAGACATTTCTATCAAGCGTGCTCTTTTGTTGGTCAAAGGTTAATAATAGACGGACAAAAATGTAATTCGCATAATATATTATTGATTCTCAGACTAAGATAACAATATTTCTAATTTGCAATGTACTATCGTTTCCTCTTGCTAAACATAACTTGTTTAAGAATTTACGAATCCGTTTATTTAACCGATTACCTCAAAACCGCGAAACAGAATATGTTGAGATTAATTTAGAATACCGAAACGTGTTGCAACCAAGAGACATTGCCAATATCCATTTTATAAATTCATCTACGTCCGACTGACAGCATGGCTGTTCTAATTTTATCCATAGATCGCGCAAAAACCGAAGCAAAAAATTCTGACGTTATTACAGAGTCGATCCGATAGTTTATTTTAAGAAGACTTGGGATATATATACTGTACAATATGTACTGTACATCATAGTAGGAAATAGAAAGGAACTAGTGGCAACAGTAAAGTGCCCCAACAATCCAAATATTTTCGTTATTAAGTCGAATGTCTGTCGATTTGGGAACAAATGCGGAAAGAATTATCTTTCACGCTTCGTGTCTCTTGCATATATCGTGCAGTTTCACAGGTGCTACTTAATTACATAATTAGCATATTGTCGATACGTACAACTTGATAAATCATTTTACTTTCCACTGGCCGCCCATAAAACACGACACGAGTACCAATGCTACTTTCATTGTTATTACTTGAGGAATTGTCGGCATTTATCTTCACCTCCCGCGACTCGAAAGAACGCGCTCGTACGTCTCTATAAAGATCGAAGATCTGAAAACGAAGATTCCCGCGTTTGCAGCTACTCCCATTGTGCGATTCCGTCGCCTTTTCTCCGCCGGCACTCAACCGACATGCCGTCGTCCCGACTGCATTTACCCGACATCGCCAGATATAACAGTTCGACCGGAGATTTCGTCGCGTAGAACTTTAAGCCCCCTCCCCCTCGCAATCTGGATTTTGTTTTCGGCGCCGGCCGTGCAAGACGACACGCTGGGGAACCGCGAAAGTTTTCAGCCCGCGAGACGCCATCCGTGAATTTTCTCCCCGGACGCAAATTTACCCCTCGCCGGCGACGCGCATTGACAGAAAAACAAGTACATTTTTCGTCCGATCGTTTCCGTAACTTTTATGTAAGAGATACACTGTACATATATATCTTAAAAAAGTGCACCTATTAGTTGGAAGAGAAGATATATTGAGAAAGATTAATATTTCTTTACTTCAAATATATGTATTTGGAAGTTAAACATACAGTGATTTATCGAAACACATTTTTTTAATTGACGAATATTTTTGTGAATTAATAAATATTTGCTTGGCAGACCGTGATTGCCGCATATAGTTGAATCGAGAAACATTTCTTGATTCAACACGTTTCTTTTCTCAGGGTATGTACACGGAAAGAATTTCTTTCTTAAAATGTATCCTGAAAATTATGTAATCGTGGGACTATATGGCATTTCGAAAATTTTATGAGAGTTTTTTAAATTATAATGCGTTAATATTGACAATTAGCAAACGATTAACTAATAAAATTGCTAAACTGCGGAATATTCCATACGTCTGGAATTTATTAGTCGGATCTCTTCCTTAAATATTACAGGATTCGTAATAGAACGATGTGTAATGTAAACGTAACATTAAAAACTTTTAATTCATTATTTATGCCCAAGTTTAATTTCGGAAGAGATTACGTTTGTTCTTCACGCGCGGAAAAAATATGTTGCGAGCTGGGAAACGAAAAGTGGGACTGACATTTCTCAACTACAGGAAACTACAAAACACCCCTGTATACGCACGCTCTCGACTAAACGATTTCTCTTAATTTCGCGAGGCGACGCCCGTAAATAGAAAGCAAACAAACGGATAACAGTCTCGTCGCGGCCCGTCGGGCGAATTTAACGATGGGGCGCCACGCGAGTGGATATGTTAACTAGATTTTTCGTTTTTTTCCCCTCTTTTTTGCGTCAGTGTGAAGTGCACACCGGTTTAACTAGATTCGTCGCAATTTGCAAAAATGAAGCGACGCGAATAAAACGTAATCGTAATGGGAAGCAGGGAGAACCAATGTTTGTAAAAAATTAATAAAGAAAAACGAGCAATGTAAACGTGTATATCTGTGAAGGTTTGGTTTTAGATCGATGTGGAATATTACAGTGAAAAATCGTCTCAGATTGTCTAAGGGTGACATTTTAAACTTTCCTGTCACAATTCAAATAATAAAAAGATTAATTTGACACGAACGAATCGCGCAAAATGCTAATATAATTTAAGAGCAAAATACTCACAGATACATTTATGCTCGAATATTTTTTAATGCGGACGATCCGTCTTAAATTTATGACGCCTATCTTTTTTATTACCGTGTATACCTGCATATACGGTGCATTTATAGCACCAATATGTAAGAAATAACATTTATTAAGGTCATAAAAAATGAATATATTATACAACGAGCAGTACATCGTGTTTGTATAGAGATAAGCGTTTTTACCGTCCGATATAGCAATTTAAGAACAAGATTTAATAAATAGATTTATCAGTGACAATAAGAATGAAATATTTTATACACATATATTTTCGCTCGCCTATGATAAACATTTAATTAATTATCATTTATGACCATTAAAGGTCTGTTTTATTAAAACTATCACATTCCATCTTAATGACTGAAATATACATTATCCGGATATTATCATAATCTAGAAATAATGTATATTATGATTAACTTATGAATCAAAGCGTGAAACGTCAGGAAAATCCAATAATATGCAATCAATAATTACCTAGATTCCCTCACGCAGAAAGGAATTTTTATGAATTAAAAAGTCCCTCTTTCTCTCCTTCCCTTTTCCCGACCCGTGCACGAGGTTTTATTATTTTCGATGAAAAAGAGCTTATATATTTTATTTTCAATGAGCAGCCAGATAACGTGCATAATGATAATCCCGACCCGGGCTGAAAATTTATTGGCACTCGCGAATTGCAATTGGGTTCCGGGTATCCTGTATCCTCTTTTATTTCGAGAAACGTCAGATGATAAAACGGGGAAAAATTAACGGTCGACCTATATCAACTTTAAATCAGATATCGAACCGTGCGCTAGAAAGCAAGCATAAGAGGAATTTATATTAGTGCCGTAGGAAGAGTCCGGATGATCCGTGGTGCTCAATCGCGATTCCGCATCTCTCTGGCTTCGTTAACTCTCATTAACGAACGAAATTCTCTCGCCAAGAGTTTAATTTAATTATATAAATTATATTGCAGTACTATATCGCACTTAAAATATGAAGAAACTTAACTAGTAACACATATAGACGTCTATTTTTTCCAATATCATCTTATAAATCTGTACTTAAGAAGCGAACCGTCGTAACTACAAAATGATCCATTTCAAGACCCCAACTGAACACTAATTATTTATCATTGTTTATCTTATTATTTTGTGAAAAGAAATGTGTTCAAATGAACTTTAGAATGATGTAAAAATACTATTTAAAAAACCACTTATAGAAAAGCAAGTCGATTTTGGCTCTCCTGTGTAGTTAAATGTCAGTTACGACAGTTGATCTTTCATTTACAGAAATTTCCTTCGATAGCTAATAAGAGCTGCTCTAGGAGCCTTGTCGCGTCGAGTTTTCGCAGCGTTACCAATTTGTCCACGAGCTTTATGCAAGAGGCAAACGAAGGGGCTTCGCAAACTGAATAGCGGAATATCGCGACTGCTTTGTTATCTTACGCAGCACCGAAACACAGATTCGTTCGCGGTAAACTACATTTAAATAGCCGTTTCGCACGTGCATTTGCATAGTGCAACGCGGATAATAAAAATTCGCCGGCGGGTGATGCGGAGCTCTCGCCGGCGCGGTTTAACGCGGCGATAAAGAAAAAGTCCAAAGAGAAGCGCACGATTACGCAATTCGCGCGGTGAACGCGCGCGTAAAATGCCGACGCGCGCGAGCGTAAAGGGCCCGCTGAGAGCTACTGACGCGCGCACCGCCGCGAGATCATAACTCATCGCGGCTGTACGTGCACGGGACGTATTGTGAATACCTTAGATAGTTCACTTCATTTCACCCCCATCGCTTTATCACTAAATATTACCGGACTTACGTCGCGGGAGCTGCTCGCTCGTGCAATCCACAGCGATTTCATTGTTCGCGTTCTGCAGCCTTTACACTCATCGACATTATTACACGGATGTGTACGATTTCGTTTCCGCGCGCCGAGCAGCGGATCCTCGGCAAACGGGAAATAATACGTATAGCTGTCGAGCGTACGTATGTGCAGCGAGATGTCTCGAGTCTGCCAACCGGAAAGTACCACGGACCGAGCTAAAAGAGACGGTAGTCGTTTTATAGCCGGGGGGAATTAGCGGTGTTGTAGAAGTTGCGGAGCTTTATTTAACTTCGATCTGCCGTACATCGATCTCACTTTTTATCTCGCGACTTGGCCGAAATTCGAGTTAGACCGAAACTCCGCGACTCTCGATCTTCGAAAACGCTTTCATCGTCAGTCCGCCTCCTCGCGGGAGCGCTTCGAGTTTGAATTTATTAAATTATCCACATCTCGAAAAGGACAGCCTGGTACGATCAGTCGCGTTGCACGGTGGGCCGGTAAGCAAGTTATATGAGAAGCAAAACGTACACGAGCAGCATCCTATTATTGGAGAAAACTGAAGTTAACTGTACTTCAGTGGGCAACTTCAGCATGAGACCTATTTGCTAACCCTTTGTCGACCCTATTTGCCAATGTTCAATATTAGACGCCTCGTTAATGAAGTATCGAGTTAAATATTTACGAAGACAACATTCACCGTGTACCAACCGGATGATAGGTTTCTACTCATTTACCCTTGTAAGGCATAATTCATCGTGTATCATACATGTATGATACACACGTCCTTAATCCTCACCTTTCGGATTTACTTCGTACTCGTTTTCAAGTGCACTATTCTGTAGCGCTAATATATTTCAATTTTTTCTTAATTTCTCATTTCTTTATACGAGTGAAAAGGATATTTTATTAAAAAACTATATAGGAAATATTTAAATTAGGAAATTTAAATTAGAAAAGATTTAAAACAAGCAAATTTAAATTGAATTAAAATTTTTTCACGATTTTACATTGCATCCTGTTAAATGTGCAGCGCTGAACTCAATGAGTGGAGTCGCCACTGCTCCTACTCGATGTGTTATTTCTAACTGTCGCGTGTAGTAAAATTTATTATTCTAACACGAATTCTAGGTAAAACAACAACTACATCTTCTATTCAAACTATTTCACGGTGTTTCTTTCAACTCCATTAATTAATTAAATTAGCGATACATTGAGAGCAGTGAAATTCTCCTCGCACTGATAAATTAACGTTTTAAACCACCCTTAAAAGTCAATGTCAATTACACCAGCTCTTCGTGGCTGTCTCGGAGAACGAAATTCTCAATAGTGTCAATTCAGCGACGGCTCGCTCGTCTCACTCGCGTCGACGTCGGAACGCACGCACACATACGAATAAAGAGGCGTCTACGTCGCCGAGAGATACGTATTACGGGAACTTGGCGCAATTTCGCGAACAGGTAGCGAGGCGGGTTTCCAGGGTGTCGTGTTTAGTGGCGATAAATTTCGGGGTTTGTACCCTTAAGACGACCGGCTTGCGCACACGTGCGCACGCCCGGCGCACGTACGTACACGCGATGTCGCGCGCGATATATAATAGTATTGGTACGGGGCTGTTACAGAAGACACCGCGAGAGCAATGCGACACAAATTTTCCGTCACGGCAGCACGACGAGGACCCGCATTTAGGACCCGCCCCTCCGTGCGTTCTCATAATCTCCCCAATTTTCATTAGCGCCGCGTAATCCTTATCGAGGAACACCGTTTAACCATCCTTTTAACCCAATCCCTACGATAATTCATTGCGAGTTCTCTTACAAAATCCAGAATACGAACCGTCCTGCCCGTACAGAACATTTTCGTTAAACGAAAGTATTATATAAACTTTAGTGTTTTCTTCACCATATCTGGCATTTTTAATACAGAAAATTTATTGCAAAAAATATTACTTCAGCTAGGGATTGAACCTGGACTTCCCTACACTCTAGGTGTGCATTTTTAATAATACAGAAAATTTTATAGAAAGAGATCGCGGTAATTAAGAGTAAAAAACAAGTGCATATATTATTCCGTCGGATATTAAGTTGTCATTTACTATGGCGCATAATCATCTCCACCAAAACAATTCCCTTTAGAAAATCATGCTTTGTGCGAATCGCGCTTCTGTGTGGTTGAATCGAGTCGAACCGAATCTTTTCGTGTTCAAATTACTCTTTCCCGGACTCATTACGTATTGATGTGAAAATCAAACCATAAACTTGAGTTTTTCAATGACGTTGTTTCTTTTAAAAATGATTATACCTGTCAGAGGAAAAATGTGACCGATTCATACGAATTCGAATCTCTCTGATTCCAAGACGAATCGTACGTCGTACCTTCGGTGACTCGACTTCGCACGCCTCTAAGCCCCGTGTTACGCTACCCCGTTTCTCGCAATCGTCTCTTCAATACGTTAATACGTCGCATGTCGGGATTATCGCGACTAAGAAACTCGCGAGAGCAAATCCCCGAAGAGGAATTCCGCGACGTAACGAAAACAAGAGCGCCCCTCGATTTTCGTATACACGATAACGCGCGAGTTAACATACTCGATGTGAACTGCGAACGAGCAAGATCTTGTACATAACTGGGATAATTGCGTTACGAGTTTAACCGGTCCTAACGAGAATAGCGCTAACGATTTCTCGTCGGAGTTTGTACGGCACTCCTCATTACGGGGCAAACGCGTCGTGTCCTTTTAAACAGAGCGCGTCCCAGGTGTGCTCCTCCCCCCCCCTCTCTCTCTCCCCCTCCCTCCCCCCTCATCCCTCTCTCTCGCTCCCTCGCTCTCTCAAGATCCGCGTAAAAGCACGCGGAGCTTCTGCTCGTACAGGACAAAGCGGAGTCAAGAAAGATGTCAGAATAGCGTTTCCGCGCTTTAATCCGCAACGCGCCGCGGGCTCGTTTCCCAGCGAACGTACGGATCAACAAAAGCAGCGTTTCAGGCATTTACGGCGTGCGGGCAGGAACGAGAGGACGCGAAAAGCGGGCGCTGCATCTCACAGAGGTTTTGCGGCGTTCCGCGAGATAAACGCGTCGAGAATAATGTTCGTCACCTTCACCGCCGCGCCGCGCCGTTCTCGTAAATTCGTCCACGTTGTCTTTTACCCGTGCGTCAACGCGTGAATGATAAAAACGGATCGGACGAGCGTTTCCAACGTGGCCGGAAGCGCCTCGGCGGCATCTTCGAATCGTTGCGCGCGATCGGAAATATTTACGATACTCGCGATTAGAAGGACAAGAATATCACATAATGCAGTTACGAGAGAGAACAAAATTAGAAGATAAGGTGTGCAAAAAGTGCAAGGGCAGAATATCTGATTTTGCGTGAGATTCATGAGCGAGAAAAGCGCACGAAACTTTACATAATACTCGGCACTTTACATAGTATCGATTAAATTATATACCGCGGCAGGAATTGACGTGAGAAGAAAAAAATCGAAAAATTATACTAGAATTTATTAACGTTAATCTTGGATCGTTCTTCAAGATACTTTAATGTCACCGTGCGTCTTACATTCACATATAACGAGATGTTTCGCCACGGAACTACCGCGATTCTCCTTTTAGTACGCTATCGTAAATGATCAATTTCGCATTTCGAATTAAGAACCGTTTCCCAGGGACACTTTCTGACAATTTCACGAGCGACGTTACTCGTAATTGCGCAAGTTTCACTTTTCAAGTGGCTAATTAGCCCGACGCTGTAACGCACCTGCGACAATCTTCTTTCCCAAATTGTCAATGCTTCGGCCATAAAGTCGTGTCATCCTGTTACTTTCAATATCGCGGAAACAATGAATTCTCCCTGCCAGACGATCACAGAGGATCGCATTAATTACTCCCGGGCGAGATTTCGCGCGAATCTGCAAATTCGCGCGAAACCGCCGCGAACTTTTCACGAAAAAAAAAAACACCCCTCCCTCGTTCGCGTCGTTATAACTTTCCCTCAACCGGTGGCCGTGTAACGTTCGTTACCAGCGCCGATGGTCGGCATTGACTAACCCGAAATTTTGGCGTGCGTTCAAATTTGCGAAAAAAATTCGCAGAATTTCGACGGCGAACCGGGAGAACGCGGGGCCGCGTGCGAACGGCGCGCGCGAAAAATCGCGCGCGAGCGGAATCTCCGCGGTGAATTTCGCGGGATCGCGCGGGGGTGCGGGGGGGAGGGTCGCGGAGCGCGGTCACGCGATCCCTCTCAATTTAATATAACTGCTTTACGAGGACATTCGAAACGTATGACTTCATACACCGGGAATACGCGCGAGCAATTACAATCGTAATCGCCGCGCGATGCCGCCGCAAATTATTTTCGCCCAGGCGCATGAATCACGCCCGGGCCCGGCGCGCGATGCACGCAATCACGTCAGAATAAAATTCCTACCCGCGCCCGTTGCCGCCCACGGTAATACACCACGCGAGCTAATTAGCGATAACCGTAATACAGCGATTCGTCGGATCCGTAACTGCGCCTCCGCTTCTGTCCCCGAGTTTACAAATTTTTTTTTAAGCCTGATCTACACTGCGCTCTTTGCGTTCGGAAACGTACCTGTTATTTTGTAGCCGGTAAATTCGTTTAAAAAATTTGTGCGAGTCGATAAATTGTATATTGTACGTTACCGACAAATTTTTTAATCGTATCGGTTTGCTCGTGCAAAATAAATGGTAATTGCAAAGAGCACATCTTTAAGCTCGATCCATAATGTGCTCTTTGCGTCTGAAAACGTTCGGTTTTGTAGTCAATAAATCCACTCTTAAATTACATTAAATTAGAAAAATACATGCGATTTGATAAATTGTACATTATATTTTGTGGAATCGTATATTTTACCGACAAATTTTTTAATCAATTTGCTTCTGCAAAATAGACTGTTTCTAATTGCAAAGAGTACATTGTAGAACAGACTTTAGCATCGCTAAATATCGCCGATAATCGGACACGGACAGTCGCGGGAGGATGGGGAAAAAATAATAATAATGATAAAAACGGTGATTATCGACAGTTCACTGGTTTCGAGTTTCCAATAACGATGTTAAATAGCAGTGCGGAATGAGCGATATGCGTCGATATGCTCGCGCACAACTGCCACCGTTATCACGCAAGATTATCGGCGAGAGCCATTAGCGGCAATTTTTAACTCGAAAAAAAGAGGGAAAATCATTTGCAATAAAAGTATATGGGAATACACTCGCGCGAGTTTCGCGATGGAACGTCTCCAAGTTCGTTCACGCGTAACGCTCGGTAATTAAAATACCGCGAAGGAATCCGAGTTAAAATTTAATTAGAGAGAATGGGTCACGCGTGGATTCGTATTTACGTGTTAAATATCATCTTTATGACATTGTAAATCTGGTTACATTAATAGAAAGGTAGAGCCACACAATTTCTCCCCGAACTTGACGAAACTCTCTCGCGTGCGATACAGAAATTCGAGCTTTAGAAAGTCGCGCGTACGTCGTTAACGATATCGATAGTTGTCGGTAACCGAGTAAAGAATGGAGCCCTAAAAAGATCAACGACTAACAGTTGTT